>NC_133655.1:247818225-247899761 GCF_009905375.1 Apium graveolens
ACTTTTGAGAATCAAATTATGTATAATTATAACTTGTGGCAGATAATGGCAATTAACTGTAAATTATCAAGTAATCATTTTGGGTTGTAATAATTTTAAATTGTGGATTTAAAGACTTGTACTTATTTCAATTTCATCTCTGAGACTATAACGGGTTGTGGTGTGTGTTAGTGTGGGGTCACAGCATGAGGTTATTTATTATTAATTAAGTGAAGTGATATTGTGGAAAGAAAGACCGTGACAACCCGGATCCCCGACCCCGGATCTGGGGGTGTTACACATTGACAGGCCTAGTTGGGTGGATTGAATGGTGGAGATTTGAGGAAAATTATGGATGGTGGATGATGTATGTCACTTGGATTGATGACATGAAAAGTAAAGATGAAAAGTAAAGTGTGTTTCTTTGCAACTTGACATATGAGACAAACAAGTTTATGGAGCCAAAAACTCAGCTGATTTATTATATAATAATATATTTCCCTTTTTCTTTTAATCTTTGTTTAATCACTTAATTAAGCATTAAACACAAATAATTATGACCACCTTAAAAACTCCTAAATAAATACCATAGAAAATATGATAATTACTTAAATAATATAAAATGATGTCCTGTAAGTTTTGGTCATTTGGTCAATGGTAACTAGGTCAAATGTGGTCAACTGTGGGACCAACTGCCTCGATTTTTGTGCCTAGACAAAAATTCTCGAAATGTTATGAAATTTTTACCATACTTAAAAAGTACCATTTAAATGATCCATACCAAATTTCAAGTCATTATAGTATGTGAAAGTATTTTATCTAGATTTATAATGATTTTGTCAGCCTTTTCTTCCGAGTAAAAATACCATTGGTCTTGAAATGAAGGAGATGGATCTTTTGACCAAAGTTTTGACTTGAAAATACTCAAAATATATTTTCTAATATATAAAATATATTTGGATGATAGGAAATGTGTTTGAGTAATTTTGAATAATTTTGTCCGAGAAATGTTGATTTTACGAAACAGGAGAAAATTACTGTAAGTATACACGAAATGAGTTGTAGAACTGGATATTAATATTCCAACCAAACCTTGAATAAAACTCTTTTTTATTGATGTGAGAATATATTTTTGAGCGAAGAGTGAAATATTTTTGATATAGCATGAGACTTCTAAAGAATATTTCTGATATATTCCTTATTCGAGCTTGTTGCCATATTTCTGTTGCAACACATATCTAAGAAATGTTATATATTGATATTTCTTCTTTGATAATATTTACTTAGAGATATATTCCATAAAAGATGGATTTTGATGATTCAGAATATTGGAATATCTCTGTTTATATTTATATTTTTAATATAAATATATTTGAAAAATAGTTTTGCTAGTTTGACCTTTTGACTTTAATTTGGATCAATTAAATTCATATCCTAATGGAGAGGATCTACGTGTAATTAAATTTTATGTTTAGTCATACAAATACCAAAATAAATAATATATCGAAGTTATCCTTTCAGTTTCGTCTCCCAAATCTGAACTGGTAGGTAAATTACTTCATAAGTATCACAACTCACCCATAGGGGGCACTCAGGAGAAATATAAATGTATAAAAGATTGGTTATTGAATGGTTTTGGCCAGGAATGAGGATATCAGTGGCCAACTATATTCATGCTTACGCTACTTGCCAACAACAAAAACCGTCCACTCTCAAGATAAGTTGGTTTTTACAGCCCCTGCCAGTTTCATCACGTATATGATAAAATATGCCTCTTGATTTTCTGGAAGGTTTACCCAAATCTCAAGGCATTAACACGATCATTGTAATGGTATATCGTTTGTTAAAATATATTATGTCGTGGATTTATATAATCCATTCATAGCTTCAAGTGTGGACACAAAATTCATAAAAGACATTATCCACCTTAACAGGTTTCCATTAACTATAGCATCCGATCGAGATCGAGTTTTATGAGCTTATTTTAGAAAGAGTTATTTCGAGCCCAAGGCACCGCCTTCCTGCGTAACACCACATACTATCTGTTGTAAAAGACATGTGTTAGATATATTTGAGATGTCATGTCTAATATGTTTCATATTTAGTTTTCAGATCTTAACAAACAGGAAATATCAGTACTTACTGGAATCAGTACTTACTGGAAGTCAGAACTTAAGGATATCAGAACTTAGATTACCAGAAGATAAATATCAAAAGATTGATATCAGAACTTAAGTGCGAAAAGACTTACAGTTAAGGAAGGAAGCTGATTTACAGGAAAGAAGACCGAGACTAATACAAAAGAAGATATGCATAAAAAGAGTTAGAGGACTGAAAGAATTGTATAAGATATTTGATTGATATATTTTAGGAAACAGAATTATATTCCATATCAGTTAGAAGTTATCTTATAAATATGTACTATATAAACACAGACATAGGTTTACACTATATGTGTTATCATTATCGAGAAGATCATACATTGTAACCTAGCATCTCTCGTGATATTTGTTCATCACTGAGAGAGAACAGTTCCATTGTAACAGAGTTTTTATATTGAATATATCTGTTTACTATTACTTGTGTTCGAAATTAATTTGATTGTATTCTACACTGTATTCAACCCCCTTCTACAGTGTTGTGTGACCGAAAAATTGGTATCAGAGCTTATCTGTTAACACACATACAGTAAAGATCCAAACAATCATGTCTAAAGAAGAAGAAAATCTAACCAAACCCACCAAAACTGAAGAAACTAAAAACACTCAAATCCACAGTCGATATGAGACTATTAGGGTTCCCATACTGAGACCTTATGAGTACCCCATACCCCATATGGAAAGTGAAGATGGCTATGTTTCTGGAAGCTACAGATCCAGAATACCTTGACAGAATTAATGAGGGACAACATAAGCCAACCAAGCTCTTTGTTGTAGTTGCAGATCAGCCAGCAAAGACTATACCAAAAGAGAAAAGTGAGTATACAGCTGAAGATATCTCATCTATTGCCAAGGATGCAAAGGTAAGACATTTGCTGCATAGTTCCATTGATAATGTCATGTCAAACAGGGTAATTTATTACAAGACTGCAAAGGAGATATGGGATGCTTTGGAGACAAGATGCCAGGGAACTGATGCAATCAAGAAGAACAGGAGGACTATACTTACTCAAGAGTATGAGCACTTTGACTCAAAAGGTGATGAGTCATTAACTGACTTATATGACAGGTTTGTCAAACTCTTGAATGATCTGTCACTGGTGGACAAGGAATATGATCTTGAAGATTCAAATCTAAAATTCTTAATAGCCCTTCCTGAAAGTTGGGATTTGATGTCTACTACAAGAAGAGACAACTATGCTCTTGATGAAACTACTCTTGATGAAATTTATGGTATGCTCAAGACTTATGAACTTGAGATGGATGAAAGAAGCAAGAGACATGGGAGAAAGTCAAGGACAGTTGCTCTTAAGGCTGATGAGGAATTCCCCAAAGTGGCTGTCTCAAAAAAAGGCAAAGGAAAGGCTTTCATCATAAAGTTTGATTCAGAATCATCAAGTTCTGATGATGATGATTCAGAAACTAAAAGTTTACCTGAAATAGATGTTGATGTAGAGATGATAAAATTGTGTGCTCTTATGGTGAAAGGTATCACAAAAATAGCCTACAGGAAATTCAGAAGGGGAAAGAAGTTTTCCAAGAAAGGTGGAAGTACTAATAAGAAAGGTTTAAGAAAACTCAAATGTCAAATGCTACAACTGTGGTGAAAGAGGCCACATATCTCCTGACTGCAAGAAAGGAAAGAGTGACAAAGGCAAGGCACTTGTCACAAAGAAGAAAAGCTGGACAGACACTTCAGATTCTGAAGATGAGGTGACTATGCCTTGATGGCAAATGCTGATGGCAGCCCTGAAACCGTTGAATTGAAGGTACCTCAAACAACTTATGTCTTTCATACTGATAATATTACTGAGTTGAGATCATATCTTAAAACCATGTTTATTAGTTATAGAGATCAAACTTTAACATGTGAAAGATTAACTTCTGAAAATCTTGCTTATAAGAAAAGGAATGATTATTTAGAAAAAGAGTTAGTTATGTTCCATCAAACTCAGAAAGAGAGAGATAATGCTTTTTATGTTAGAGATGAATTGCTAAAATTGAATAAATCTCTCAAAACTGAGTTAGAAAAAAGAAAAAGAGATTATCAGGACTTGGACTAACTCTGGCAGAACAACTCAGAATTTATTAAGTAATGGAAAATGGAAAGAGGGATTAGGTTATGGAGATGATAAAAGTGAAAAAGGAACTGAATAAATTGAGCCAATTATTGTTAAACAATCTGCTAAGCCAAAGGTAAATCCTGTTAAGTTTGTAGCTAAAACTGTAAAGTTTGATTCTGAAAAGATGAAAGAGTCTGTGATAGAAGTTAAGGAGAAGTCAACTTCTGACAAATTAGAACAAGACAAACCAGTTGAAGTTAACATAGGCTTAATGATAAAGAAGCAGCTTAAGCATAAGTTGAAAGAAGTAAGGAATGTCAACAAGGTAAAGACAGCTAGAAAAAATAGGAATGGAAAGGAAGGTGTGAATAAAAGCAATAATTATATGCCTGCTCTTAATGCTCCTAGAAAAAAATGGCATAACTGTGGAAACTCTAATCATCTTGCTTCTTTTTGCAGGAAGAATAAGAATATAAACTCTTTACCTCCTAAGTCAGGAGTTAAGAGTCAGTCTGTTAAGTTTAAGCCATAAAATCCTTATTTTCATTGTGGTAGTTTATGGCATTCCATTTATACTTGTAAGGAATATCATAGTTTGTACTATGATTATTATCAAATAAAACCTTCTTTGAAGAAAGTTACTTTAATTCCTTCTAGTGTAAAATCTGATGCAAAGTCTGATATAAGTTCTGATAAACAACATGTTAGCATAAACTCTGATATTAAATTCGTTGATAATGCTAACAAACTTAAAAAGGCCAAATGATCCAAGCAAGTCTGGGTCCTTAAAACTAACCATTAGTGGTCTTTGTGATTGCAGGGCAACAGGAGAAATATCCGAGTACAGGATAGTGGATGTTCAGGACATATGACTGGAAATAAGGCCATGCTCTCAGACTTTGTGGAGAAAGCTGGCCCAGGAGTTTCTTATGGAGATGGCAACATGGGAAAAACTCTGGGATATGGCAATATTAATCTTGGGAATGTCATCATTGAATCAGTAGCTCTTGTCTCAGGACTTAAACACAATCTGCTGAGTGTGAGTCAAATCTGTGACAGAGGTTATCATGTGGATTTCTTTGAAGAATATTGTGAAGTTGTAAGCAATTTTACAGGAAAAGTGGTTCTGAAAGTTTACAGGCATGGTAACATTTATGAAGCCAGACTTTCAACAAGTTCTGATGGTTCTGCAATCTGTCTGTTGAGTAGAGCATCAATTGAAGAAAGCTAGAATTGGCACAAAAGACTCTCTCATTTAAACTTCAACAATATAAATGAGCTTGTAAAGAAAGATCTTTTGATAGGATTTCCAAAATCAATATTTGCTCCTGATGGCCTTTGTGATTCTTGTCAAAAGGCAAAATAAAGAAAATCTTCTTTCAAGAGCAAAACTGAGTCATCAATTCTTGAGCCTTATCACCTACTACATGTTGATCTATTTGGTCCAGTCAATGTCATGTCTATTGCAAAGAAGAAATATGCTATGGTTATAGTGGATGAGTTCACAAGGTACACTTGGGTGTACTTCTTGCACAGGAAGAATGAAACTGCATCTACTATAACTGATCATGTCAGACAGCTGGATAAGTTGGTCAAAGATTCTGTTAAAATTATAGGAAGTGATAATGGCACTGAGTACAAGAATTTAATCATGGAAGAGTTCTGCAAAGAGCATGAAATCAAACATGAATTTTCTACACCTGGAACTCCACAGCAAAATAGAATTGTAGAAAGAAAGAACAGGACTCTCATTGAAGCTGCACGAACTATGCTTGATGAAGCAAAGCTGCCAACCTACTTTTGGGCAAAAGTTGTGCAGACTGCTTGTTTTACACAGAATGCAACACTTATAAACAAGCATGGAAAAATACCATATGAGATGGTGAAAAATAAGAAGCCAAATCTGAAATACTTTCATGTATTTGGATGTAAGTGTTTTGTTCTTAAGACTCATCCTGAACAGCTGTCAAAATTTGATCTTAAAGCTGATGAAGGAATTTTTGTTGGATATCCACTTTCCACAAAAGCCTTCAGAGTCTTTAATTTAAGAACAAGGGTTGTCATGGAATGTATCAATGTATCTTTTGATGATAAGAAGATTACTGGACTTGAAGATTTCAATGATCACGATCAGCTGAGATTTGAAAATGAAGATTTAAATTCTGATTCTGTAAATTCTGATGACTTATACTCTGATCCTGTAAGTACCGATGTCATTGAATCTGTGATAACAACTCCAAAGGAAAATGCACCTGTCCAGGGGGAGCAAGCTGAAGATCCTACCACATCTCAAGACTCTCAAGAAGTATCAGAACCTAACACTGGCTCTTCAAGTTCTGATTCACCTAGTTCTGTTGAGCCAAATTCTGATAATTCTGGAAACTCTGATACTTCAAATCCTGAAGGATCCAAGTCAAATTCCGAAGTCTCAGAGAGCATAACTACAGGGGGAGCATTAGAAAATATTGATGGAGACAGCATGGATCATGGGGGAGGATCCAGTTCTAGAAAACAACTTCAATATGCAAGGAAGTGGACCAAGTCACATACACCTGACTTAATTATTGGAGATCCTGAAGCAGGTGTCAGAACTAGAACTGCAACATCAAATGAATGTCTCTATCATTCTTTTCTATCTCAGAATGAACCAAAGAAAGTGGAAGAAGCTCTTCAAGATGCTGATTTGATGCAAGCAATGCAGGAAGAGTTAAATGAATATGAAAGAAATAAAGTCTGGACCCTAGTGCCAAGACCAAGGAACAGATCAGTTGTTGGCACAAAATGGGTGTTCAGAAAAAAACTGACAGTGATGGCATAATTACAAGGAATAAAGCAAGGCTGGTTGCTAAAGGTTACTCTCAACAGGAGGGTATTGATTATGATGAAAAATTTGCACCAGTTGCTAGCTTAGAAGCCATAAGAATCTTTTTGGCTTATGTTGCTCACAAAAATTTTAAAGTCTTTCAAATGGATGTGAAAAGTGCTTTTCTTAATAGAGAATTGGAAGAAGATGTTTATGTTGAACAACCTCAAGGCTTTGTAGATTCAAATTTTCCAAATCATGTCTACAGGCTTGACAAAGCACTTTATGGCCTTAAGCAAGCTCCTAGAGCATGGTATGAGACTTTAGCTCAATTCCTTCTGAAAAGTGGATTTCACAGAGGTACAATTGATAAAACACTGTTCTACCTCAACCATGGAAAGGACTAACTTTTGGTACAGATATATGTTGATGATATCATATTTGGTTCTACAAATGCCAAACTCTGTGAGAGGTTTGCAAAGCTAAAGCAGTCAAGATATCAAATGAGTATGATGGGAGAACTCAGCTATTTTCAGGGACTTCAAGTCAAGAAAAATTAAGAAGGTACTTTTATATATCAATCCAAGTACACCAAAAATTTACTGAAGAAGTTTGGAATGCAAGACAGTACAATAGCATCCACTCCCATGGCCACTGCAACCAAGTTAGATAAAGATACTGGTTCATCAGTAGATATTACTAACTACAGGGGTATGATTGGCTCTTAACTCTATTTAACTGCAAGTTGCCCTGATATCATGTATGCTACCTGTCTTTGTGCAAGATTTCAGGCTGATCCAAGAGAACCTCACTTAATAGCTGTGAAAAGAATTTTCAAGTACCTTAAGGGTACAGCTGATCTGGGATTGTGGTATCCTAGAGAATCAGATTTTAAGCTAATAGGTTACTCAGATGCATATTTTGCAGGATGCAAAATGGACAGGAAAAGCACTAGTGCAAGCTGCCAATTTCTTGGAGGGAGATTGGTTTCTTGGTTTATCAAGAAACAGAAGTCAATTTCCACATCAACTGCAGAAGCAAAATATATTACTGCAGGAAGCTGTTGTGCACAGATTCTTTGGATGAAGAATCAGTTACAGGATTATGGGTTAGAATTTTCTAACATCCCTATTTCTTGTGATAATCAAAGTGCTATTTCTATGACATGTAATCCAGTTCAACACTCAATGACAAAGTACATCAGCATTAGGTACCATTTCATAAGGGAACATGTGATGGAAGGTACAGTGGAATTGCATTTTATTCCAACAAATGAACAACTAGCAGATATCTTCACCAAACCACTATGTGAAGCTACTTTTAAAAGACTGGTAAATGAACTTGGAATGGTTTCAGGTTCTTTCTCTAAATATGCTTAGTTTTTGTTCTCATGCATCAGACTTTATAATCAGTGTTTACAGATTGTCTTATCTTCATTGAATCTGTTCTTAAATTGAAAATTCATTAAATGCTGATTGTTATCTGATGTGGATCTATATACTCTAATAAGTGTTTTGAATGTTCTGTGACTATTCAATCCATTGAGGATAATTGTGCTAGATGCAGACCTAGTAGTCTTTAACTTACTAGAAATCCCATGTTTGAATTAGTTGTTTATGTGGAAACTCATTAACACAAGCAAATTCTGATTTTGAGCTTAGTCAAGTTTACTTTGTGTATCTTATTACTAAGTCACAAACTAGATTCTTGCTTCTTATCTATTAGATTCTGATGTCAGTAAATCTTAAGGATGAACTAAATGCTGATAAGCCTCACTTATCAAAAGAAAAGAAAAGGAAATAAAAGTCAGGTACTCATTTGAGATCTAGAGTAAATATGTGGAAGGGAAGACCCAAGTGCATTGCTGGTATTAAGTAATATACATTAGAAAAGCAAATAAATTTTCTTGGTGACTTTTCACATACTCTGATTACTGGAGAAATACTCTGACAACAGCATAAATTCTGATAAGCAGTCGTGACTCACTTACACTGAGAAGCCACTATAAAAAGGAATTTCAAAAGATGCATAAAATGAGCACAAACAGTTGAGGTGGACTCTTGCATAAATTTTTCTATAGTAGACTTCATGATTGATGACAGATTTTAAGCACTTTTCTTAGTTATGCCTTATTTCTAAGATGTTCTGAAGTTTATCAGACTTTAATCTTTATCTGATATTTTGCTGAATGCACACACTTTCACTCCATATGAATGATGAAAATTACTGTGGTGATTAAGTTGTTTTTGACAAACAGTTCAGTGTCATTTGCATAAATTCCGAGGACAAGTTCTGATGAAAGTTCTGATGATTAAACTCTGAAGAATCAAGTCAGTATTTGTATGAAGAATCACAGAAAACGATATTCACTTTTTGAGTTGATAAGCCATATTCTGATGACTGTTAAAATCTGATATAAGTTAAGTTCTGATATTAAATCCTGATGGAATCCTTGATGCTTACGTGGCATTATTCTTTACTTGACTTATTTGTGATAAAAACTGAAATAGTCATATTTAATCAGAATATTTAGGTGAGATAAAAATAGTCATAATCATTAAGGGTTAGTGGTAAACGTGTAAGTCCTGAAAAAATGCATGTGCACGGTAATTATTGCTTACTTTACGTGCCCATTAACTCCTGCTTTAACTTTTTACTGACTGTTCACACGTTGCCAGGTGTAAGTGCATCCCATGCTTCAAAAATATAACTGTTGAGTGGAGAGAGTATATATATAGGAGTTAAAAGATTTTCTAATCTTTTACTTACTTTTCTGTTCTTAATCTCTATTATTTTCTCTCACCCACTAATATTCTCTGCAGCAGTTTTTCTTACAGGCATTTTCACAAACACCTTTCGCGCAATATATTTTCTCACTTAATTTCTTACAAAGATGGCACCGAAAGACCTGATTTTCAATGGAGCTAAGTTTGTTCCTAACAACTACTCGTCTATTCTTAGCAAGGCTGAAGCTCCATCGGAACTTCACTTTATTCAGGATTTCCTTGCTAATTCTGATATTGGGTATGCTTTGACCCAACCTGGAAAAATCTCTGGAACCCAAGTGCTGGAGTTTTGGAGAAGTGGAATATATGATGATGGTGGTGCTTAAGGGTCCCCAAGTATTATCTTTACAATATGGGAAGATGAGCATGTCGTGACTTTGGCTACAGTTTGCCAAGCATTGCAGTTGCCTGAGAACTGCGCTTATACAATTGTTGAGGAGCTAGTTCTTCAAAATATGATGGCCAGTATGGGGTATGAAAAGATATTGGCAAATATGGGTCAATTGAAGAGATCTTACATAAGGAGGGAATGGAGTTTCTTCTTTGACTGCATCACAAAGGATTTTGCCAACAAATGTTCTAATTTCGATGCAATCCCTATATTCAGTCAACAAATCGGGTATGCTCTCATTAAGCAAACTGGTTTTGATTATGCAAGTGTTGTTTTAGGCTTTATTGGGGATATGATGACAGAAGATAGGAACACTGTTTATTTTTCTAGATTCTGTCAGCTTATTTATAGTTTTTGTTGTGCTGATAAGCCCCAATTAGCTAGTAAATTACTTCCATCATTTAGACTAGCTAAAAGAGCTTTTAATGACTTATTATCTACTGATAATAGGATGTGTTGAGACCCCTCCAAATACCTTTAAACAAGCCTTAATAATCTATGATCTAGTTACATACACTGCACTATATATTGATGTCAAACCATCTGAACCTCAACCATCAGCACCTACCACCACTACCCAAACACCTCAAACTTCTCAACCACAACCAAAATCTACCATCAGGACATCTGTCAAACCATCACCTCAATCATTTCAACCTGAATCATCAGCACATACCATCAGATCTTCATCTTCCAGGCCAAAGAGGACAAATTTTGTTCCTCAACCTCCACAAAAGAGAAGGAAGATGATTCTCAGAGATGAATCTGATAGTGATGAAGAGAAAATAGTTAAGCACGGGTTCATGCATCAGAACCTGTGATAATTGAAGCTGAGAATTTTACTTCTCAGACAGAAACAACAGCTCAAAGTTCTGATACTTTGAAAAGAAAGAAATATGTAAGTTATGTTACTGCTAAAGCAACTCCTTCATTGGCAAGGAGATTGAAGAAAATGAAGGCTAGGATGTATTTGGCTAAAGCTCCATCAGAAGATACTGAAGAAGCTGAGGAAGGGGATCAGGAATCTCTGATCTCACAAGAACCAATTATCATTGAAGCCCTTCCAGCTCAAGCCAAAGACACTGCTACTGATACAATTGTAACCCCTCCTGTCTCTCCTATTAAAGCTACAGATGATGCTAAAGAACAAACTGAAAACTCTGAGATAGATATTCACAATTTGAATATACCAAATGTTCTTTATCTGGAAGCTCCATCTTTAGAAGCTCAGCAATCTCCAACTCATTCTCCAATTTTAAATGTTGAGAGACCATCTACACCAACCACACCGGCTCTGGAGATAAATTCTGATGCTCAGAATTTAAATGAAGCTGTTCCTGAATCTCCAGTTGCTTCACACACTGTTGTGCTGTCAGAACATAATGAGTCTTCCTCAAGTTCTGAAGACAATATTTCTATTGAGACTCCAGTTCCTATACTAGGCAAGAAAGTGTTGGTGAAGAAATTTGTTGAAAAGGAAACACCTATTCCTTGGGAGGATACTCACAGAGGTGTGGAGTGGACCAAGAAGTGGAATGACACTGATTTCATTCCAAGCTCTAACATTCTGACAAAGCATATTTCTAAAGATGATGAGTTGCTCACAAATGCTGATTTAAAGACACAACTCAAGATCACTGTTCTATCTACCAAACATCTTTAAGGTCTACATTCTTCTACTCATGAAAAGGTTGATACACTAAAGGAATATGCTGATAAGCTAGATCTACAGCTTAAGCTTGACAAGAATAGATATAACAGACCTACTCTTGAGAAAATTGAAGCCATTGAGAAGATTCAAGAGAAGCAACAGGCCCAAATTGATGAGGTTCTGGCTAACCAAGCTTCTCAGAAAGCTCAAATGGATGAAATCCAATCTTCAGTTGAACTTATTCTCTCCAAGGCCTAAGGAAAAAGGCATTGTGATCAGGGAAAAGTCAAATTCTGAGACTTCAAAGTCCAAGACTAGATCACAAACTGAGATTGATCCTAAGTCGAAGGGAAAAGAAAAGGTTGGTGAACCTTTAAAGATTGAGAAAAAGATAAGTTCTTCCATTCCAGTCTATCAAACTACAATGCATGATTTGATAGAAGATGAATCTGTTCAAATTCTGAAGAGAAGAAAGATAATTAAAGAATCTAAAACAACCTCTGACACTGCTCAAGTTGTTCAGAATAAAGAACAGCAAGTTACAAAAGAAACAGCAAATTCTGATCAAGTTGATTTGAAAAAGATGACAATTGCTGATAAGAAGAAGTTGTTATGGAAGAAAGCTACTCCAGTTGAACCAAAATCCAATCTTATGATTAATCAACTCGCAATGTTTGGGTTAAGAGCCAAGAAACCTAGAGATAGAGCTGGATTAGGTTTTGATGAAGAGAAGATACAAATAGGAGTAGAAGTTACTCTAAGAGATCCTTTCATGTTGACAGACAAACCATATGAACAAATCAAACAAAAGCACCTTAACAAAGTGCTATCTGCTCAAATCGTGATAGATGCTCATGATAAGGAAAATCTAAAGGAGAAATTGATTTTATTTCTCAATGATGGACTAACTTACAGACTAGCTGATACTGATGTGGTAAAGAAGTCTGTCAGAGAACTTCAACATATTCATTATCTTCTGGAAGTAAAATCTGATATTACAAGAAGATGGTCAGAATATATTTTGAAGGCTATAAGAGATCTACTTAGAATCTCTGGTACAAAGACTTCTCAATATATACCAATGATTATTGAAGATGATGGAAGAGAAATTCCTATGCTGAAGAATTCTGCTAAGGTGGAAGTTATTCTAAAAGGAAGATGCTTATGTTATAATGAAAACTCTTCACATCCTAGAGTTATCAGACTTAGAGATGGACTTGAAAGAACATCAATTCAAGCTCTAAGAACAACCATTTATCAAATTGGTGATAGTAAAGATGAAGAACTGATGCAGGTCAAAGCACAGTTAGTTAAAGTTCTGAGAAAAGCTGAAGATAAGCTGGTAAAAGATTTTGTTAAGAATCATTATGGATTCAGATTGATCCATTGATACTGGTAAAGCTACAAGGACTGTGAGTTGTAGTTAATAGTCTTATTAAACTCTTATTGCATTTGAACTTAAATGTTTTTGACATCATCAAATCTATTAACTTGTATATTTTTGCACAATTTACAAGTTGGGGGAGACTGTTAGATATATTTGAGATGTCATGTCTAATATGTTTCATGTTTAGTTTTCAGTTCTTAACAAACAGGAAATATCAGTACTTATTGGAATCAGTAGTTACTGGAAGTCAGAACTTAAGGATATCAAAACTTAGATTATCAGAAGATAAATATCAGAAGATAGATATCAGAACTTAAGTGCGGGAAGACTTACAGTTAAGGAAGGAAGCTGATTTACAGGAAAGAAGATTGAGACTAATACAAAAGAAAATATGCATGGAAAGAGTTAGAGGACTGAAAGAATTATATAAGATATCTGATTGATATATTTTAGGAGACAGAATTATATTCCATATCAATTAGAAGTTATCTCGTAACTGTGTACTATATAAACACAGACATAGGTTTACACTATATGTGTTATCATAATCGAGAAGATCATACATTGTAACCTAGCAGCTCTCGTGATATTTGTTCATCACTGAGAGAGAACAGTTCCATTGTAACAAAGTGTATTATATTGAATATATCTGTTTACTGTTACTTGTGTTCGAAATCGATTTGATTGTATTCTACACTGTATTCAACCCCCTTCTACAGTGTTGTGTGACCTAACAATATGCCTGTACTTTAACAGGACTAAGACATTTTGTCAACCCTAAGTAAGTTGTATTGTTATCTTAATCTGTATTTTGTACTTGTAAAATTTAAAGTCTGTAAAAATGTCAAAGGAGCAGACTGGAGTCTTTTTCCTGAAATAGTATCAAGCCTAAGGATTCTATCTAGAAGAAGATCAAGAAGATAATGCCTCGGAAGAATTTTGAAGAAGCTTGGAGTTGAATAAATCTGTTTGGATAAAAATACTCAAGTCAGGATCTCTAGAAGTCATAGATTTAGTAATATATAGAAGTCATTCGAGAACTCCAAATGACTTATCGAGAAGTCAGGAAAGCTAAAAGAGAACTCAGAGAGATATCAACAAGTCAAGAAGACATGAAGGTTAAAGATATCGACAAGTCATTTCTTCACTAGAGAACTCAGAGTTATATACAAGTCTACATTCATTAGAGAACTCTGAGTTATCGATAAGTCTAAGGGGTCATTTGGTAAATCTGGATCAAAAATATCTAAATCATTCAAATTTCTGAATAATATGAATGATTAAGAAATCTGAATTAAGAATGAATAAGATTGTTTGGTAAATAAATTTCATAAAAATCTAAACAAATTCAATTTTTCTTTTAAATTTTAAAATATTAAAATACTTCGGTATTTCTACTTTATCTAATCAATGTCATATCATAATTAAATATAACATATAACTTGTGTCATTTATATTATTAAAAAAAAACTAAATAAAAACAAATCAGTTTAAAAGATCAAGTAAAATCAGTTTTTATTACTATGGTACAATAATGCTAGAAAGTCTACTAGTTTTGAAGAAATAAATTTTTTATCATAAATTAATAGCATGCATTGGGTTATGTGCTCATTTGCGCAATCACGTGTATATGAAATTGGCGGGTGAAGATATTATTGAGTTACCGAATCGTTCGATTAAAGATTTATAAATGAATAGTTCAGCAATATATTATTTGCTCAGCTCACAAAATACTCATGCCAAACAAGCTGAATGACCGAATCAATCAGTTCATTCCTCGTTCAGGGCATTAAGCTGCAAACAAATGGCTCCTAAGTCTACTAGAGAACTCAGAGATATCGATAAGTCAAAATTCATATCGACAAGACAAAGTGAAGACATGATGCTGAGAGATCTCGACAAGCTAAAGTTTCATTCAAGAACTCAGAGACCTCTATAAGTCAAATTCACTAGAGCATTAGAGATCTCGATAAGTAATTATACTTATCGAGATGTCAAGATCTCTATGTGCCTTAATTGGAGATCTCGAGTAAAATTCTCAAAGTACAAAATCACAGACCAGTTCAATATTCAAGATAAACAATCAAAAAACAATCCAACCAGCTGGATTGACAAGTCTACAAAAAGCAGCTTGAAGAATGTGCAAGATCAATGGTAAAGATTAACTGACAAAGGAAGATCAAAGTGAACATGGGATGCTAAAGATATGTTAAGCCAGAAATGGAAGATCTACTTTTCTATAAATAGAAATGACAAGTGACAGTTTAGAAAAGCTAATAGCATGTCTTATTACACACTATGTAAACCAGCAGTTAACTAAGTTATAAAGTTAACACTGGTCTTGTAGTTAGTTGTAACAATTTACATCAATTTTCTTGTAACACTCTCAAGGAGAAGCTAAGCTCTTTATCAACAAAGAGCCTAAAAATTATGTAGCAAAACAGTCTTAATTTTAATATAAAATCAAGTGAGTTTTGAATATTCTGTGTTCTTTATTTTATGGAAGCTTGAATTCTACATGAACACATTTCACTACAAGATTTAATTTACTTTGTTCAACCATAAACATTCAAGAAAAGCACCAAAATAATAAAACACATTCACCCCCCCCCTCTGTGTGTTATTCATTTCCTAACAAATGGTATCAGAGCAAAATTTGAAAGTAAACAGATTCAAGATCTTGGAAGAATGAATACACAGAAAATCAGCAGCATCAAAATTCCTACCTTTGACAAAGCTAACTACACTCTTTGGAAAAAGAAAATGATGTTGTTTATCAGGATGACCAATCCACTCTACATTCAGATTCTTAAGAATGGACCCTTCATTCCTATGGTTAGAGTTGAGGAATCTACAGATGGAGACATGTTATCCCAGCTCATTTTTCTCCAAAAGATCCTTCTAAGTATTCTGACCCTGAAAAGGAGAAAGTCTCCCTGGATAGTAGCTTGCAATTAATATTGATTGAGTCACTTGACAATGTGATGTACAATAACATTATCAACTGTGACACTGCCAAACAAATATGGGAAAAGATTGAGATACTGTGAGAAGGAAGTGAAGAAGTTAGGTCAAACCAAAGAAGAATATTGATTTCACAGTATGAGGGTTTTATGGCAAAGCCAAAGGAAAGTATTACTGATGTGTTTGAAAGGTTTAACAAGCTGATAAATGATTTGCAGCTTCATGAAAAATATTATGAAGCTGAAGAAGTGAACCTGAAGTTCTTGCTTACTCTCCCTGATCATTTGGAACAGAAAATCTCAGCAATCAGGGAAGGAAGAGACTTAAGTAGGATAACACTGGAAGTTCTATATAGAATTCTCAAAATATATGAACTTAAAATGATTCAGAGAAAATCATTGAGATCTGACCAAGGACATGTTGTAGATGGCTCAAGTGCTTTAATTGTCAATGAAAGCCAAACATCGACTGATGAGTCAAGATCGCAAATAACAGTTGCCTCAACAAGTGAGCAAAGAACAAATGATTCACAGGAACAAGTCATTCTGGAATTAGAAAAAGATGAGTTCTACACTCTTGAAGAACTAGATGAGCTAGATCAGTCAATGGCCTATTTGGCTAGAAAATTCTCCAATATTAGAGTAAAGAAGCCAAGATACTTCAGGAGTAAAGGACAGTCTTTCAATAAAGACAGCAGCTGGAAAGAAAAAGGGAAGTACAATTCTGATAGTAAGAATGGCTATAAAACTGGATCAGTTGAAAGATCTAATATAAGGTGCTTCAATTGTGATGAACTATGCCACTTTGCTACAGAATGCAGGAAACCCAAGAAGGCAAAGAAAGACAAAGCTTATCTTGAACTGGAAGCAAAGTATGGAGCTCTTCTGAAAAAGCAGCAAAGCAAAGCTTACATTGTAGAGGGAAAGAGTTGGGATGATTCAGATAATGATGAAGATGAGGAAGTTGGAAAATATGCTCTTATGGCTTTGGAGCAAGGTGAATCATCCTCATCAAAAACACAGACACCAACTCTTACCACTATTGATTTAAATATGAATCAATATAAGGAAACTGTTGAAAAAATGAGTACAGAAATGTTTCACATTCACACAAGCATGGTTGCTGCTAATGAAGAAGTTAGCAGATTAACAAAGATAAATGAGAAGCTTGAAAGTGTGAAGCAAGAAACTGAATTGTTGTTGGTAGAGCTTGATGCTTTAAAATAAGAAAATGCATATCTAAAGAACAAGCTCAAGTGTGCAAATGAAATTGAAGCAGTGCTAAGGGAGAAGATGGAAAAGAATGAAGTGAAGATGAAATCTTTCAGAAATGTATCTGAAGTGGTCGGACAGTACCATGAGAAGAATAAGCCATGTGTAAACATTTCTATTGGCCTTGACTATGATGTCATGAATGACAAAAAAAAGATTGTAGGTGACAAAGGGAAAGCAAAGAAAATTGAGAATGCTCCAACCTTTTTGAAAGAGGTTAATGCACCTATATTCAAAGCATGTCAAGTCAACTTCAGTGAAGAAGAATTGATTATCAAGCAAGAAATTGCTGCTGAGGATAAAGAGAAGAAAACTGAAGAATCAGTTCAGTCTTCTAATACTGAAGAGAAGCTTATGAACAAACAAAGTCCCAAGACTCCTATTAAAGAAACTAAAACTGGAGATGCAAGAAAGAAAAAGAAAAATATAAATGGAAAAATAGGGATAAACAAAAGCAATAATTTTGCTTATATTGCAGATGCTCCAAGAAAGAAATGTAAAAAATATGGCTCGGTGAATCACTTAACTCACCTTTATAAAAAGGCAGATAGCAAGCCAACTGAAGGAGCTTGCAAATACAATTAAGCAAATGCAAATGATCACTACTCATTCTGTGACAAGTTTGACTTCATCCCTTGCAATTTGAAAGTGATGAAGAGCTGCTACAAACTGAGAGTAGACCTTAAAGAAACAAGAATTGGATCTACAACATAAAGGGAAAAAGCTCAACAATCAATGAACACTATTTTATCTGAAACTACTCATTCTACTTCTGCTAAATCAGTTAACAAGAAGAACTTACCCAACACTGCTTGGGTTGCTAAACACACTTAGAACTCATTGAGCGGAAGGCAAAGTGAAGAAAGTCATCTGGATTATAGACAGTGGATGTTCCAGGCATATGACAGGTGATAAAGCCCTGCTATCATAGGTTGAGAAGGAAGCTGGCCCTTTGGTGACCTTTGGAGACAACATCAAAGGATTCACAAGGGATATGGCAAGATTGTTTCTAAAAATATTGTCATTGATGATGTAGCACTGGTAGCTGGTCTTGAAGTGAATCTTCTCAGTGTTAGCCAATTTGCAGACAAAGGCTTTAAAGTTTTATTCAACAAAGAAGAATGCACTTTTATTAGAAAGAAAACTGGTGAAGTTGCTTTGAAAGGAGCAAGGAAAGGAAGCTTGTTTATTGCAGATTTTGACTCAACAAATAAGGATGGTGCTTGTTGCTTCTACACCAAGGCATCAGAAGAACAAAGTAAGCTCTGGCATAAAAAGCTGTCTCGCTTGAATTTCAAGGCAATTAACACCTTGATCTAAAAGGAGTTGGTAAGAGACATGCTAAACTGGAGTTTGCTCAAGTTGAAGTTTGTGAAGCTTGTCAGAGAGGAAGAATGAAGAGATCAAGTTACAAGTCAAAAACTGTGAACTCTATACGTACTCCTTTGTAGCTAATTCATATGGACTTGTTTGGGTCAGTAAATGTCTTATCAATTTCAAGGAACAAATATGCGAACAAATATGCACTTGTGATAGTGGATGATTTCTGAAGATACACTTGGGTAGAGTTTATGCACTCTGAAGATGAAACTCCAAATATCATAATTGAGCACATCAAGAAGATAGAAAAACAGGCTGAAGATTACAATTGTGTGAAAAGATTGAGAAGTGACAGTGGAATTCTCAGCTGCTAGAACACCTCAATCATGTCTAAAAGAAAGCCTACTATAAAGCATCTTCATGTATCTGGAAGAAAGTGTTACATTTTGAAAGACAACTCTGAATATGTGGGAAAATTTGACTCAAAGGTTTTTGAAGCAATTTTTCTGGGATATTCACTGGAAAGAACAGCCTACAAAGTTTATGTGATTAATAAAAAAGAAGATTATGGAGAGCACGAATATGACTTTTGATGATGACAAGCATCCAGGCTTGGAATGCCTTGATGATAATGGAGCTGAAGCTCTTGCATTTGAGAACCTCAACATTGATAGTGATTCTGATGGGAAGATTTCAATGCAATTCAAAAGAATTACATTTAATGGCTACAAAGAGGATCTTTAGATATTTAAAGGGAACTCCAAACTTGGGATTATGGTATCCTAAGGGAACTGGTTTTGAAGCTGTTGGTTACACAGATGCAGATTTTGCTGGATACAGGGTAAGTAGAAAGAGTACCGGTGGAAGCTGTAAATCTCTTGGACAAAGACTTGTATCCTGTTATAGCAAGAAACAACAATCTGTATCACCTTCTATAGCTGTAGCTAAATACATAGCTGTAGGAAGTTGTTGTGCTCAAGTGCTTTGGATTAGAAATCAGCTAATGGACTATGGCCTAGTGTTACACAAAATTCCTATTATGTGTGACAATACTAGTGCTATATCTATAGTGGCTAATCCAGTTAATCATTCTAGGACAAAGCACAATGATGTAAGGTATCATTTTAGTAGAGAACATGCTATAAATGGTACCATTGAGCTCATTTTTATACCAACAGAAAAATAATTAGCTGACATTTTTACTAAACTTTTGGATGAAGCAACTTTCACTAGACTTGTAGGTGAAATTGAAATGCTTAATTCTTCATCCTAAGGCAAGAACTCAGCTAATGTTTTGCAGCAGCTTAATCTCCAGTAAATCAAAATCAATTTGATTTAATTAGAAATTAACTGAAACATGAATTATAAATATTTCAGAAATCTCTGCATATTTATTTTTCACATTCAAATTCAACTTGGAATTTTTCAAATTCAAATTAAACTGCTCAGTTATTAATTTACATTCTTAATATGTAAAATTAACACAAAGCAGAATTACAAAAACAAAGAGTATATATAGAGAACTGAGTTCTCGATAAGTCAAAATTGACTTCTCGACAAGTCATGTAAAGACTTCTCGAGTGATTCCTCGATAAGTCAATTTAATGACTTTTCGAGTGACTTCTCGATAGGCTTAAAAATGACTTATCGATAAGTCCTTGTAGAGTTCTCTAGTAGTGTTTATTCACAGAGTTCTCTACAATTACAACTCTTGACTTATCAATAACTCAGAACTGAGATAATTTACATTAAAAAATTATTTTGGTAAAATACTCTTGGAAAATTTATTCTAATTTTATTTTGAATTTATTCAAATAAAAGTTGGAATTAATTCAGTCCACTTTTTGGACAAACTGGGTATCTATTTGACATCTCGATAAGTCAATTTTGAGTTCTCTAAAAGAGTAATTTAAAATGACTTCTCGATATGTATTTCAACTTTTAAAAAAATGACTTCTCGACAAGCAAACTCCAAACGTCTACTTTTGAGTTCTCGACAAGTCATTTACTTTTACTATACATACCCAGACTTCTCGATACATATCCTTACTTACAACTTTCGAGATCTAAAGTGACCTAGCTTTCAATCCAAAACCGATTTCTCTCTCGTTTTTCCTTCTTTCTCACAAATCTCTTTTACCCACTAAACTTCATACTCATATCAATGGTAGGCAACAATCTTGTACCCTTTCTCCCCAAGGAAACCAACCTTCTTGCATTTCTAGATGCAAATCAAGCACCTGAAGTCTTTCAGTGCTTTGTTAAGTTCCTTTATGAGACCTACTTTGCAGGTGCTCTAACTACTAATCCTGTGTTGTATTAGATGTGCTAGGTGATTTCTGGAACACAACAACAACCATGACAGTTGTGCATGAGAATCAAGCTGCGACTATAGTGATAAACTACACAATTAAGGGGCAGCAAGTGGAGATTCTTGAGGATGATGTTAACAAGGCTTTGGGCATTCCCACTGACAATCTGGTGGAGGCTCCAACTCAGGATGAGCTGCATGAGTTCATGGACTTCATAAACTATTCTGAGAGGATTAAACTGACTAGCATGAATAAGAAGTATCTGAGGGGGGAATGGTCATTCCTATTTGACTCTGTGATAAGGGCATTTACTTGCGAAAGTCAGGATTTGATAACATATCCAGTGTTGTCCAGAAACTGGTCTACTCGATGGCTCACAATAAACAGATAAATATATGACACTACATATTGGAGGAGCTGAGCACCAGGTTGACTATGCCATTAGAATCAAGAGGTAAGGAGATCTTTCTGCCTAGATTTATTATGTCAGTTTTAAATTATAAGGTGAATGACATACACATGCTAGAAGGTGTGAATAGAACACTAATTGGCAATTGTAAGCAAGTATCCAAAATTCTATTTGGATCACTTCTTACTAAGAATAAGATTCCAGTAAGTCTTAAGTTAACACCTTTCATGATTGAAAGATTTAAGACTTATCCTTATTCTATGCCAGGCATGAGAAGTATTGGTAATCAATCTAGCACAGCTATGATCCCTGAACCTGCGGAAGTACAAACACAGGAACACCCACAGAGATCTTACCAAGCTGTAACTATTCCTTCAAAACCTTTAGAAGCTAGGCAACCAACCACCTCATCTTCCCAAAAGGATGAGGTAAGTAAAGAGAAGAGAAATGAGGCAATTTTGACTGTCAAAACTGAGAGTGGTGAGGAGATAGCTCAAAAAGAATCACCTCTGGTCAAAAGATCCAAAAGAAGTAAACAACCTGAGCTGACCACCTCTGAATCCTCCCAACAGGATGCAATTGTAAAAACAACCAGGAGTGAGTCTGCACATCCAGCACGAGAAGCAATTCAAGTGTATGGTAGGAGTAACAAGGAAGGCACACACTGTGAGGACACATCTCTTGAAGCCCCCTCATTCATTCAGGGGGAGCTGGCAACACTTACAACTGAGCACCAAATTCTTATGACTCAAATTTCTTCTATTCCAACTCCACTTGAATCCACTTCTCAAGTACAACAAAAATCAAGTGACTTAGCTCAAGAAGCTTTGCTCACCACCCAGACACTCCATTTAGATGGTGAGAGGCTACATGCTGGGATAGACCTTGATGAGTGGGGGATTCATCAGTTTTTACCGAAGATCCCATGGATACTTCTAATGCACCTTCATGTGCAAAATAGTCTTCACAGACTGAAAGGTTTGAGGGTAGTGTTAGATATATTTATGATGTCATGACTAATCTGATGTGTTTAGTTTCAGAACTTAATATCAGGACTTATCAGGACTTACTGGAAATCAGGATTTACTGAAGACAGGAAGATATCAGAACTTAAGATATCAGAACTTGTGATATCAGAACTTAAGGAAGGATATGCTTCAGAAGTAAAGTGCGGCTGATTTCTTGGAGATGATCTGGACTAAAACAAAGGAAGATATGCTTTAGGAGTTGGACGACTAGAAGACTTGTAAAAGATAAAATCCGATTGATATATTTTAGGAAGAGATATATTTCATATCAATTAGAAGATATCTTGTAACTGTGTACTATATAAACACAGCTTAGGATTTACACTATATGTGTTATCATTCACGAGAATATTATTCTTTATAACCCTAGCAGCTCTTAGTGATATTGTTCATCACTGAGAGAATATTTTAACCTACTGTAACAGAGTTTATTACGATTGAATAAACTACTACTTTGTGTTCTAAATCGATTTGATTGTATAAACACTATATTCAACCCCTTTCTATAGTGTTGTGTGACCTAACAAGTGGTATCAGAGCCTCTCTGTTGATATACAAACAGTGACATCCAGTTTACAATCACGTCTGACGAAACACAAACTCCACCTAAGCCCACAAAAACTCAAGATACTCAAAACAATCAAACCCATAGTCGATATGAGAGTATTAGGGTTCCTATACTGAGAGCATCTGAGTATCCTATATGGAAGGTAAAGATGGCTATGTTTCTGGAAGCCACAGATCCAAAATACCTTGATAGAATTAATGATGGACCATATAAGCCTACCAAGCTTTCTGTTGCAGTTGCTGATCAACCAGTATAGACCATACCAAAGGAAAAAGGTGATTACACACCTGAAGACATCTCATCTATTGCCAAGGATGCAAGGGTAAGGCATTTACTTCATAGTGTAATTGACAATGTCATGTCAAATAGGGTAATTGGATGCAAGACTGCAAAGGAAATATAGGATGCTTTGGAGACAAGATGCCAGGGAACTGAAGCCATCAGAAAGAATAGGAAGACAATACTCACACAGGAGTATGAGCACTTTGACTCAAAATCTGTTGAGTCACTGATTTATATGACAGATTTGCCAAACTCTTGAATGATCTGTCACTGGTGGACAAGGAATATGATCTTGAACATTCAAATCTAAAATTCCTTTTAGCTCTTCCTGAAAATTGGGATTTGAAGTCTACTACCATAAGAGACAACTATGACCTTGCTGAAACTACTCTTGATGAAATTCATGGTATGCTCAAGACTCATGAACTTGAGATGGATCAAAGGAGCAAAAGGCATGGAAGAAAGTCAAAGACAGTTGCACTTAAAGCTGAGGAGGAATCTCCTAAAGTGGTTGTCTCAAAGAGGGGCAAAGGAAAGGCTCTCATCATACAGTCTGATTCAGAGTCAGCATATTCTGATGATGATGATTCAGAATCTGAAAATTTATCTGAAGTAAATGTTGATGTAGAGATGATGCAACTGTGTGCTCTTATGGTGAAGGGTATCACAAAGATAGCCTACAAGAAATTCAGAAAGGGTAAGAAGTTTTCCAGGAAAGGTGGAAGTTCTGAAAAGAAAGGGTTCAGAAAGACTGAAGGCAAAGGAGGAAAGTCTGACAGAGGAGACAACTCAAATGTCAAATGCTACAATTGTGGTGAATGAGGCCACATCTCTCCTGACTGCAAGAAAGGAAAAGGTGATAAAGGCCAGGCACTTATCACAAAGAAGAAAAATTGGGCAGACACTTCAGATTCTGAAGAAGAGGTGAACTATGCTTTGATGGCAAATGCTGATAGCAGTTCTGGAACTGCTGAATTGAAGGTACCTCATTCAACTCTTGCTTTTTATACTGATGATATTTCTGAGCTAAGATTGTATCTTGAAACCATGTTCATTAGTTTTAGAGATCAGACTTTAGAAAATGAAAGATTAAAATTTGAAAGTCTTGCTCTTAAAAACAGAAATGACTACTTAGAAAAAGAGTTAGTTATATTTCATCAAACTCAGAAAGAAAGATATAAGGCTTTGTATGTTAAAGATGAACTACTAAAATTGAATAAATCTCTTAAATCTGAACTGGAAAAGGAAATGGAGATAATCAATACTTGGACTAACTCTGGAAGAACAACTCAGAAAATCTTAGAAAATGGAAATTGGAAAGAAGGACTAGGTTACCTAGATGATAAAGAAGAAAAGGAGACTGTGTCATCTAAACCAAACTTTACCAAGAAAGCTGAAAAGCCTAAAGTTAATCCTGTCAAGTTTGTGTCAAATTCAGACAAGTCAAAATCTGAAAAGATGAAAGACTCTAAAACAGAAGTCAAAGAAAAGTTAATTTCTGACAAATTAAAACAGGATAAACCAGCTGTATTAAACATTGGCTTAATGACAAGGAAGCAGCTTAAGTATAAGCTGAAAGAGATTAAAATATGAACAAGGTCAAGGAAGCTAGGAAAAATAGGAATGGAAAGGAAGGTGTGAATAAAAGCAATAAATATATGCCTGCTCCTAATGCTCCTAGAAAGAAATGCTATAATTGTGGAAACTCTAACCATCTTGCTTCTTTTTGCAGGAAAAATAAAGATATAAACTCTTTACCTCCTAGATCGGGAGTTAAGATTCAGACTGTTAGGTTTAAACCACAACATCCTTGTTTTCATTGTGATAGTTTATGGAATTCTATTTATACTTGTAAGGAATATCATAGTTTGTACTATGATTATTATCAAATAAAACCTTCTTTAAAGAAAGTTAGTGTAATTCCTTCTAGTGTAAATTCTGATGCAAAGTCTGATATAAAGTCTGATAAAAAGCATATTAGCATAAACTCTGAAACTAAATCCGCTGCAAATGCTAACAAACTTAAAAAGGCCAAAGGATCCAAGCAAGTCTGGGTCCTTAAAACTAACCAATAGTGGTCTTTGTGATTGCAGGGCAACATGAAAAATATTATGGTTCTGGACAGTGGATGTTCAGGACATATGACTAGAAATAAAGCCCTGCTATCAGACTTTGTGGAGAAGGCTGGCCCAGGAGTTTTTTATGGAGATGGCAACATGTGAAAGACTCTGGGATATGGCAATATCAATCTTGGGAATGTCATAATTGAATCAGTAGCTCTTGTCTCAGGAATTAAACACAATCCGCTAAGTGTGAGTCAAATCTGTGACAGAGGTTATCATGTGGATTTCTTTGAAGAACACTGTGAAGTTATAAGTAATTCTATAGGTAAAGTGGTTCTGAAAGGTTACAGACATGGTAACATATATGAAGCCAGACTTTCAACAAATTCTGATGGTTCTGCAATCTGTCTGTTAAGCAGAGCATCAATTGAAGAAAGCTGGAATTGGCACAAGAGACTCTCTCATTTAAATTTCAACAACATAAATGAGCTAGTAAAGAAAGATCTTGTGAGAGGACTGCCAAAATCAATATTTGCTCCTGATGGCCTTTGTGGCTCATGTCAAAAGGCAAAACAAAGAAAATCTTCATTCAAGAGCAAAATTGAATCCTTAATTCTTGAGCCTTATCATTTACTGCATGTTGATCTATTTGGTCCAGTTAATGTCATGTCTATTGTAAAGAAGAAATATGATATGGTTATAGTGGATGAGTTCATAAGATACACTTGGGTGTATTTCTTGCACAAGAAGAATGAAACTTCATCTACTCTAACTGATCATGTCAGAAAGCTGGATAAGTTAGTCAAAGATTCTGTTAAAATAATAAGAAGTGCTAATGGCACTAAGTTCAAGAATTCAATCATGGAAGAGTTCTGCAAAGAGCAAGGAATAAAGCATGAATTTTCTGCACCTGGAACTCCACAACAGAATGGAGTTTTAGAAAGAAAAATCATGACTCTTATTGAAGCTGCATGAACTATGCTTGATGAAGCAAAGCTGCCAACCTATTTTTGGGTTGAAGCTGTGCAGACTACTTGTTTTACACAGAATGCTACACTCATAAACAAGCATGGAAAAACACCATATGAGAAGGTAAGAAAAAGAAGCCAAATCTGAAATATTTTCATGTATTTGGATACAAGTGTTTTGTTCTTAAGACTCATCCTGAACAGCTGTCAAAATTTGATCTAAAAGCTAATGAAGGAATTTTGTGGGATATCCACTTTTCAAAAAAGCCTTCAGAGTCTACAATTTAAGAACAAGGGTTGTCATGGAGTCTATCAATGTATCTTTTGATGATGAAAAGATTACTGGACTTAAAGATTTCAATGATCATGATCAGCTAAGATTTGAAAATGAAGATGTAAATTCTGATTCTGTAAATTCTGATGACCCAAATCCTGATCCTGTAAGTTCTGACGGGTTAAATTCTGATGTCATTGAAACTGTGATAACTGCTCCAAAGGAAAATGCACCTGTTCAGGGGGAGCAGGTTGATGATCATACCACATCTCAAGACTCTCAAGAAGCAATCAGAACCAATCACCGGCTCTTCAAGTTCTGATTCATCAAGTTCTGATGAGCTAAATTCTGATAATTCTGGAAACTCTGATTCTTCAATTCCTGAAGGATCCAACTTAAATTATGAAGTCTCAAAGAGCATAAATTCAGGGGGAGCATCAGAAAATGCTGATGGAGACAGCATGGATCATGGAGGAGGATCCAGTTCTAGAGATCAACTTCCATCTGCAAGAAAGTGGACTAAATCACATACACCTGACTTACTAATTGGAGATCCTGAAGCAGGTGTCAGAACTAGAACAACAACAACAAATGAATGTCTCTATCATTCCTTTCTATCTCAGACTGAACCAAAGAAATTGGAAGAAGCTCTTCAAGATGCTGATTGGGTGCAAGCAATGCAGGAAGAGTTAAATGAATTTGAAAGAAATAAATTCTGGATCCTAGTGCCAAGACCAAAGGACACATCCATTGTTGGCACAAAATGGGTGTTCAGAAACAAAACTGACAGTGATGGCATAATTACAAGAAATAAAGCAAGGCTGGTTGCTAAAGGTTACTCTCAACAAGAGGGTATTGACTATGATGAAACATTTGCTCCAGTTGCTAGATTGGAAGCCATAAGAATCTTTTTGGCTTATGTCGCTCACAAGAAGTTTAAAGTCTTTCAAATGGATGTGAAAAGTGCTTTTCTCAATGGAGAATTGGTAGAAGAGGTATATGTTGAACAACCTCCAGGCTTTGTAGATCCAAAATTTCCAAATCATGTCTACAGGCTTGACAAAGCACTTTATGGCCTTAAGCAAGCTCCTATAGCATGGTATGAGACTCTGACTCAATTCCTTCTAGAAAGTGGATTTTACGGAAGCACAATTGACAAGACTTTATTCTACCTCAACCATGGAAAGGACTTACTTTTGGTACAGATATATGTTGATGATATCATCTTTGGCTCTACAAATACAAAACTTTTTGAAAGATTTTCCAAATTAATGTAGTCAAGATATCAAATGAGTATGATGGGAGAGTTGAGTTATTTTATGGGACTTCAAGTCAAACAAAATGAAGAAGGTACTTTCATAAATCAATCCAAGTACACCAGAAATTTACTCAAGAAATTTGGAATGCAAGACAGATCTACTGCATCAACTCCCATGGCCACTGCCACCAAGTTAGATAAAGATACTGGAGCATCAGTAGATATTACTAACTACCGAGGTATGATTGGCTATTTACTCTATTTAACTGTAAGTAGACCAGATTTCATGTATGCTACATGTCTTTGTGCCAGATTTCAGGCTGATCAAAGAGAACCTCATCTAATAGTTGTGAAAAGAATTTTCAAGTACCTCAAGGGTACAGCTGATCTAGGATTGTGGTATCCTAGGGAATCATATTTTAAGCTAATAGGTTACTCAGATGCAGATTTTATAGGATGCAAAATTGTCAGGAAAAGCACTAGTGGAAGCTGCCAATTTCTTGGAGGCAGATTGGTTTCTTGGTTTGGCAAGAAACAGAAATCAATTTCGACATCAACTGTAGAAGCAGAATATATTGCTGCAGGAAGCTGTTGTGCACAGATTCTTTGGATGAAGAATCAGTTACTGGACTATGGGTTAGAATTTTCTAAAATACCTATTTACTGTGATAATCAAAGTGTTATTGCTATGACAGGAAATCCAGTTCAACACTCAATGACAAAGCATATCAGCATTAGGTACCATTTCATAAGGGAACATGTGATGGAAGGTACAGTGGAATTACATTTTGTTCCAACAGATCAACAACTAGCAGATATCTTCACAAAACCACTATGTAAAGCTACCTTTACAAGACTGGTAAATGAACTTGGAATGGTTTCAGGTTCTTTCTCAAAATCTGTTTAGTTTTTGTTCTCATGCATCAGACTTTATGATCAATGTTTACAGATTTTCTTATCTCCATGTAATCTGTGCTTAAATTGTAACATATTAAACACTGATTATTATCTGATGTGATTCTATAAACTCTAAAAGTGTTTTGAATGTTCTGTGACTATTCAATCAATGAGGATTATCTTGTTAGATGCTGACTTAGTAGTCTTTAACAAACTATGTATCCCATGTTTGAATTAGTTATTTATGTGGAATCAATAACACAAGCAAATTCTGATTTTGATCTTAGTCAAATTTACTTTGTGTATCTTATTACTAAATCACAAACTAGATTATTGCTTCTTATCTGTCAAATTCTGATGTTAGTAAAACTTAAGGATGAACTACATGCTTGATAAGCCTCACTTATCTGAAGAAAATAAAAGAAAAGAAAAATTGAAATCAGGTACTCCTTTGAGATCTAGAGTAAATATGTGAAAGGGAAGAACCAAGTGCATTGCTGGTATTAACTTATATGCATTAGAAAAGCAAATAAATTTTTCTTGGTGACTTTTCACATTCTCTGATTACTGGAGAAATATTCAGATAACAACATAAATTTTGATGGCAGTTGTAACTCACTTACACTGAGAAGCCATTGTCAAAAGAATTTCAAAAGATGCATAAAATGAGCACAAACAGTTGAGGTGGATTCTTGCATAAATTTATTCTATAGTAGACTTCAAAATTAAAGACTGATTTTAAGCATTTTTCTTAGTTAGGCCTTATTTCTAAGATATACTGAAGTTTGTCAGACTTTAATCTTTATCTGATCATTTGCACAGACACACACTCTCACTCCATATGAATGATAAAAATTAATGTGGTGATTAAGTTGTTTCAGATAAATAGTTAAGTATTATTTGCATAATTTCTGAGGACAATTTCTGATTATGTTCTGATTATTAAACTCTGAAGAAACCAGTCAGTATTTGTGTGAAGAATCATAGAAACAGTCATTCATTTTTCTGAGTACAGAAGCCATGTTCTGATGATCGTTAAATTTTGATAGTAGTCAAGTTCTGATGCAAACTCTGATGCTTACGTGTCACATTTTAAGTGCTTGACTTATTTTAAGTATTTACTGTAACAGTTATATTTTACAGGAAAATAATTAAGTGAGATAAAAACAGTGATAATGATTTGGTTAATGGGTTGCGTGTTTGTTTTGGTAACCGCATGTGAGCAATAATTATTGCACCTTTACCGTGCCCACTAATAATATTTTGACTATTTACTGCATGACAGGTGTAATATGCCGGTTTTACTTCCAAAAAGAGCCGTTGAGTGGAAAGAGTATATATATTAGAGATAAAAGATTATACAAATCTTTTAACTTCTCTCTTATCTTATCTCTTAATTATTTTACTCTCTCTCTCTTTTTCTCTCTATTTTCTGACGGACTTTCATACAGGCATTTTATCAAACACCTTGCAAACACACCATTTTCACTTGATTTTTTCACAGAAATGGCACCTAAGGATCTTATCTATGATGGAGCCAAGTTTGTCCCCAACAACTATATGGTTATTCTCAACAAGGATGAGACTCCTTCAGAACTTCACTTCATTCAAGATTTTCTCGCTTGAAGTGAAATTGGGTATGCTCTGACCCAACCACAGACTCTCTCAGACAAGCAAATTCTGGAGTTCTGGAGGTCTAGAGTCTATGATGATGGTGGTGAAAATGGGTCCCAAGCATTATTTTTACAACAGGGGAAGATGAGCACTTGGTCACCTTGTCAACTATTCGACAAGCATTACATTTGCCAGAAAACTGTACTTACAGTTCACAAGTTGGAGAGTCAGTACTTCAAAACATGATGGCAAATCTGGGCTATGAGAAATCTTTGTCCAAGCTGGGACAACTGAAGAGGCCCTACATCAGGAGGGAGTGGAGCTTCTTTTTCGGTGGTATTACCAAAGCCTTTGCCAACAAATGCTCCAACTTTGATGCTATTCCAATCATGAGTCAGCAAATTGGGTATGCTCTTCTTAATCAAACTCATTTTGATTATGCTAGTGTTGTGCTAGGTTTTTATTGGGGATAGGATGAAAGAGGACCCAAATACTGTTTATTTTGCTAGGTTTTGTCAGCTTATTTACAGTTTTTGTTGTTCTGATAAGCCCCAAAACTTTAGTGAGACAATTGAACCCTTTAAACTTCATAAAAGGGCTTTCACAGACTTATTATCTGCTGATAATAAGAAGGATATACTAAGACACCTCCAAATTCCTCAATCTGTAAAATAGTTCTTAGTGAACTCTGATCCTCACACATACACAACTGTATATTCTGATGTTGCACCTACACAGCCTTCTACTTCTCAACCTCCGCCAACACAGCCTTCCAATACTCAACCACAGCCTACTATCAGAACCTACTATCAACCAGCACAATCCTCTCAACCACAACCATCAGCACCTACTATCAGAACCTCACCTCTCAAATCCAAAACCAAACCAACCTCTGGTACTTCTCAAAAGGTGACAGTGGTAAAATCTGACACATCCTCTAGGCCCAAAACCAAAACAACTATCTCGGTGCCTAAATCTCCACCAAGGAGCAGAAGAAGGATGATTCTGAGAGATGAATCTGATGAGGATGAACAAGTCCAGGTTCCTGCATCAGAACCTGTGACATTAGAAGCTGAAAAGGTAATTTTTCAGAAGGAGAATGAAGCTGAGGGTTCTGGAATTTTGAAAAGGAAAGACCTTCAAATTCTGATAGAGATCATGTCACTCCACCATCCAGAAGATCAAAGAAGAAGAGAGCAGGTGTGAAAATTACACAAGCTCAATATGAGGATGTTGAAGAAGCTTTGGAAGGAGATCAGGAATCTCTGATCTCATCAGAACCTATAGTGATTGAAGCTTTGACAGCTGCTGAAGACACTGTTCCAGACACGGTGATCACACCTCCTATCTCTCCACTCAAAAAAACTGGCATAGTTAAAGATTCAGGATTAAGTCCCGAAATTGATATTCACAGGTTAAACATTCCAACTGTGTTGTATCTGGAAGCACCACAAGCAAAAGAGTTCACTCCACCTGTTTCTCCATTAAATGTTGAAATTTATACTACTCCAATTCTGAATTTGGAACCTGATACAGATGAAATTGTTCCAGAATCTCCTTCAGTAACACACACTCTGGTGTTATCAGAAGATGATGAGATGTTATCAAACTCTGGAGACAGTGCTCCAGAAAATGCTCCAGTAAATGCTCCAATTCTTGGAAAGGAGGCACTACTTAAGTTTGTTGAAGAAGATGCTCCTGTTCCATGGGAGGAAACTTTTAGAGGAGTTGAATGGACAAAGAAGTGGAATGAACCTAACTTCATTCCTAGCTCACATGTTCTGTCAGAACATATTTCAATAGCTGATGAGTTGCTGATAAGTTCTGATTTCAAGCAATAACTTAAAGTCACTACTCTCAGTACTAAAAATCTTCAAGGTCTACATTCCAAGACTCATGAAAAGGTTGATAAACTTCAGGAAAATGCTGATAAGCTGGACCTGATGCTCAAGCTAGACAAAAATAGGTTTATCAGACCAATTCATGAAAAAGTGGAAGCTATTGAGCAAGTTCAAACCAAGCAGCAGGCCCAACTGGATGAGGTCCTGCAGAATCAAGCCTCTCAACAAACACAGCTCAATGAAATCCAATCTTTAGTGGAACTCCTTCTTTCTCTACTCCTGTCAGATGATGCCAAAAAGGGGGAGAAGGTAGTTAAGTCCAAATGCTCAATTAGGAAATTACTGAAGAAAAAGGATGATTCTGAAGATGACCAGGGAAACCCTAGTAAGGGCAAAGGTCAAAGTCAAGGCAAGCAAAGCAGCAAAGTTTCTTCACAGAAACTAATTTATGATCCTAGCAAATCTTCTACACAGAAGAATACAAGTTCTGAAGCTGTGAATGCTCAAACTCTGATATCAAGTCTGATATTCTGATTCAGTCTGAAAGTCAAGACTCTCAGAAGTTTTTACAAACTCTGAAGCTTAAAGGAAGGGAGACTATTGTCTACTATAAGGATCCCAAGATTCAGACTCTTGATGAAGAAATTGCTAAAAGATTGTTTCTCAAGCATAATCCTGGAATGGATTTAGAGACTCTAAAGGAGAAAGAAGCTAGATTTGCTGCTGAGAAGAAAAATCCTAAATCTAAAGCTTCTAATGCAAAGAAGCCTCCCAGACCTAAGGAGAAAGGTATAGTGATAAAAGAAAGATTTGTCACAGAGATTCCTACATCAAGGACTAGATCTCAAACTACTACTGATCCCAAAGACAAGGGAAAAGGAAAAGTTGGGGAGACAGTCAAGAAGCAGAAAATGAAGATTTCTCAAATTCTGATGGATCCTGTGTGCAAGATGGTTCAAGTCTTTAATGATACAGCTGCTGAAGATGAAATTGTTGAAACTCTGAAAAGAAGAAAGATGACAGAAGAATCTAAGACAACCTCTGACATAGCTCAAGTTGAGTGAAGAAATTTCAGTACAACAAATTACAGAAGAATCTGCAAATCCTGAACAAGTCATCAAGACATCAACCTCTAACAGAGCTCAAGTTGATTTGAACAAGATGACAGTTACTGATAAGAAGAAACTCCTATGGAAAAATGTTAAACCATCAGATCCTAAGAAAAGTCAACTGCTATCTGATTTCATGACTGTTGGATTGAATGCCAGAGAAGCAAGAGACAGATCTGGGTTAGGATCAAGTAAAGCCAAGATCAAAACATGAGTTGAAGTAACTATCAAAGATCCATTTTTATTAACTGATAAACCACTTGAGGAAGTTACACAGAAACACCTTGACAAGGTTATATCTGTTCAAGTGGTACAGGATACTCATGATAAGAGTAAAGTCAAGGAAAAGCTGATTCTATTTCTTAAAGATGGAAGAACATACAGAATGTCAGAATCAGATGTGCTGAACAAATCTCTTAAAGAACTTCAATTCTTTTATTATCTTTTGGAGATAAAGTCTGAGGTTACCAGAAGATGGTCAAATTTCATCATGAAGACCATAAGGGATAAAGCCAGAATCTCTGGATCAAAGGTTGCAAAATTTATTCCAAAAATAGTTGAAGATGATGAAAGTGAAATTTCAATGAAGAAGAATTCTTCTAAGATGGAAGTTATTCTGAAAGAAAAATGTCTATGCTACAATGAAGACTCCTCTCATCCAAGGGTAATCAGACTTGGTGATGGATTAGAAAGAAATCACATTTCAGCACTTAGGACTTCCATCTACCAGATTGGAAGTCAAGATGAAGAAATGAAGCAAGTCAAGGCTACATTAGCTCAAGTCCTGAGAAATGCAGAAGAGAAGCTAATATCAAACTTTGTCAAGAATCACTTTGGATTAAGATTGATTCAGTAAAATTGGTAAAAGCTGCAAGGAGTGTAAGTTGTAGTTAGTTGTCTAAATAAACTCTCATTACATTTGTACTTAAATGTTTTGACATCATCAAATCTATTAACTTGTATATTTTTCATAATTTACAAGTTGGGGGAGATTGTTAGATATATTTGTGATGTCATGACTAATCTGATGTGTTTATTTTTAGAACTTAATATCTGGACTTATCAGGACTTACTGGAAATCAGGATTTACTGAAGACAGGAAGATATCAGAACTTAAGGAAGGATATGCTTCAGAAGTAATGTGTGGCTGATTTCTAGGAGAGGATCTGGACTAAAATAAAGGAAGATATGCTTTAGGAGTTGGACGACTAGAAGACTTGTAAAAGATAATATATGATTGATATATTTTAGGAAGAGATATATTTCATATCAATTAGAAGATATCTTGTAACTGTGTACTATATAAACACAACTTAGGGTTTACACTATATGTGTTATCATTCACGAGAATATTATTCTTTGTAACCCTAGCAGCTCTTAGTGATATTGTTCATCACTGAGAGAGTAGTTTAACCTACTGTAACAGAGTTTATTACGATTGAATAAACTACTACTTTATGTTCTAAATTGATTTGATTGTATAAACACTATATTCAACCCCTTCTATAGTGTTGTGCTAACAAGTAGTACTTCTGAGGGGGAGCTATCTAAATCCTCTCCAATTCAATTAGAGGTTCCTCATGTAGGGACAACTCCCCGCACAACCCTAGCAGATATTGCCTTGGCAGTTGAAGCTAGGAGTACAATTGCCCATGATCCTGTCATAGGGGAGGCAAGCATATCACATTCAAGTGCCAGTGTGTTGCAAGACACACAAGGGTTTGAGGCTGGTGTACATGACAGTAATCCAGTTAAATCCCCTCCAATTCAATTGGAGGTTCCCACTACAAGTGAAGGATAATACACTGTCAAAACCACAGAGCAATCTGTGAGTCAAACTGTGACCCTAGTCACAGGTATTTCTGATGAACCCTCCACCTCACAACCTCAACAACCTCACATACTCTCTCGGTGGCACAACCCTAGCATATATTGCCTTGGCAGTTGAAGCTAGGAGTATAATTGCCCATGATCCTATCATAGGGGAGGCAAGCATAGCACATTCAAGTGCCAGTGTGTTGCAAGACACATAAGGGTTTGAGGCTGGTGTACATGACAGTAACCCAGTCAAATCCCCTCCAATTCAATTGGAGGTTCCCACTACAAGTGAAGGATAACACACTGTCAAAACCACAGAGCAATCTGTGAGTCAAACTGTGACCCCAGTCACAGGTGTTTCTGATGAACCCTCCACCTCACAACCTCACATACTCTCTCATTGGCTACAAGAATCTTCTTCTCAACCAGCTTCTATAGATGATCTACTAGTAGAGCAGATATCTGGACTGGCCAACATCTCACAACATCTCCTGACTTCAAATATGAGCAACCATGACTATTAAGCTATCATGCTTCCTTACAATGAAGAGGTTGAGGAGCAAAAGGAGAAAATTGTCAATGATGCTGAGCCATATGAGAATGTGGATGCATGGCTTTCTGATGACTTTGCCTTGGAGATGAATCAAGTTCTGTCTAGATTTAGAGAAGAGTATGTTACCATTCTGGGTAGCAATACAAAATACTTGAGTCCAGAAGCTGTCTATGATGCCATTACAGATGTATACAAAGCTCAGCTCAAAGCATTTCATCTATTTGGTAAGGCTCTAGAAATCAAGCTTACTGTTAGGGCGAAAACACGAGCTAATATTCACGCAAGTATACGCGTTCACAAGTAGTATAAGATATAAATTAGATTTGTTCCCACAGAGACTGGTTTAGGTTACGTTCAATTTATGCACCTATGCAACAATATATGGTTATCGCTCAATGCTAAGACAAATAACAAATTGGGTTTTGATTAAACTAAGAGATTATACTAAATAACATTAACTAAGAGAATTGAGGTTGAATTAATATATATAACAAACATGGGATTCTAACTTCATTACTACTTCATTCAATAGCCTTATTGTTCTTAACCTTAGCATGTGATTGTGATGACACTAATCAGATAACACGAAACTGATAAACGCCAACTTTTGTTGCACGAGTACCATTCTACCAGACATCCATAAAAGAGATAGAAGCTGAATAGGCACCAATTATATTGAGACCCTATATGTCTATAGAATTTGACAATATAACGGTTTAAGCATAAGTTATCTATCTTGATTACATAGGGCAAGTAAAACGGTTAGAGTTACCTACGAATCATGCATACACATACATGAACCTATGCTAGCATGGCAAGTTCTAAACCTCTATATTCACTATCGCTTCAATAAAGATTAACACGCTATCTTATATGTTAGCTACGCACATAAGATGAATAAGCACAACCAATACTAGGATATCAATCAATCACCACACACCAAGATATCGAAACAAATTAACTATTGAAATCCATAAGTAAATCTGCTAGAACCCCATGACAATGATTAGCCCATAATTGAACTCATCGTCACCATGCGTTCCAATGAAAGCATGGTAAAAACAAGGTCTTAATAAACTGAATAATGATTAAAGTACGAATAAACGAGATCTAGGTTCAACAAGAACGAAAACGAGCATCCAAAGTTACAACTAATTCAAAGAATCACAAGTTGAAAACAAGATCTTCTTTTTCGGAGTTGTTATGTGCTTCTAGGTCTTCTCCTTGGTATCCCAATCTTCCCGGATGATGAAAACCCTTTTTTTAACTATATATACGCCCCTAGTGGACCTGGACCCTTAAAATCGTCAAATTCCACTCAAAAAAGGCTTTTTAAGCGAAATCAGCGACCAGCCGCGTCTTGAGCGGCCGCTCAGCTCTCCTGAGCGGGCGCTTAGCTCCTGAGCGAGCGCTCAGCCCTCCTGAGCGGGCGCTCAGCTACTGTCTGGAAAAATTTCTGATGAATCTTGTTTTGGCCATAACTTGAGTTTTACTCGTCAGAATTAGGCGATTCAACTGCCCACACGAAGCTATTGAGATTCTCTACAACTTGACAATGGCCTTGGCTTCCAAATATGATCACTTTTTATCATATTTCCTTTAAAAGCTCATTTCTTCATATAACTAATACCTGAAATGCAATAACACAAAAACACATCAAAATACCAACAACATGAGTCCAAAACACCAATTTAAGCTTGTAATAAAGCATTCCAAGTGGATATAAAATCCACTTATCACTTACTGGCCATGAAGACAGAATCAGAAAACTGGTGAATGAGAAAATGGACAAGATCATACCATCTCAAGAGCATATTTCTTATAAATTCAAGCATTTTACTGAGCAAATGGCTAGGGTGGATCTTGCCTCTATTGAGAATGAAGTCAAAAACCTCAAACTATCTTTCATCAATCTCCATGCAGTGGTCCAACAACAAATTATTCACTCCTATGAGACCAAGGTCCAGCTGGATCAACTTCACCAGAGCAGATATAAGCCTTCAGCTTTGCTAATGGAAGGGATCAAACAGGTTGTAGAAGAACACTTTGGCACATCTAGCAGCTCTTATCAGTCTGAATCCACTTCAACAAATCTGCAAATTCAGTCTCTACAAGGTCAAGTCACAACATTACAAGACTCCAACTCTTCTCTCACTGCACAAGTTCAAGCCTTGACATCTCTTGTCAAGAGTCAACAAATAGATATCCAAACCCTGGTGGACTCACATAAGCATCTTCAAATGCAGAATTCTGTAGCTTTAGGAGCTATCATGGGTAACTCAACATACCACTACCTTCTTTGCCTAAACAAGTAAGGCCTGAGATCTCTACTCCCCTTCGAATGCCTGTCAATAAGACCAAGGGGGAGATAGAGGCTAGGTTGACACGATCAAAGTCATCTCAACAGCAAGTCCAGGGTGCTTAAAAGAAATCTAAAGAAGTTGATCTTGACATGGAAAGACTTATTAGGGCTGCTGAAGGAACTAGTCTGAGCAGAGAGTTTGATGAACTACTCACAGCTCTAAAAGCTTCTCTCAATAATAATCACTTCACATACAAAAAGGCCCTGGACAAGACAATCAATTTCATAAGAGTGATCATGGTCAATCAGGACAAATTTTTGGACAAGAGAATAGTGATCAATGTAAATGAGTCGAGGACAGACAGATGTATGCAGGTGTCCCTCAATTACCTTATCTCAAAGAGGGCATCTGAATTAGATATCTTCATCGGCAAAGTTAAAGTTGTAACTCGTGAAGATACTGTGCTATTAATTGAGTTGAGAAATGCTCAAGTGGGTGCCTTTCCTGAAGCATATCTACAACCAAGCAAGGGTATAGCATACATATGTCCAACCACCAAACAGTGTGTCATGAGCAATAAAAAGCTTATCATGATCCTAGGAACTAGCTTAAGAGCTAAGAAGAACAAGAACAATGATGATATTGAAATGATAAAGCTACTGAGGAGATATCTAGAAAATGCAGAAGCCAACTTTCCCAAAACACAAATCAACAAGGATGACTTGGATGATGATGAGCAGAAGAAAAATGATCAAAACCTTTCTGGCTCAAATCCTAGTCAGTTCAGTAAACCATCTGGTAGTAAGGGTAGAGAGAGAAGAAGGATGATGACAAGAAAGATGAAGAAAGGAGGAGAAGAGGTGAGAGGAAGAGCATAAAGCCTCATGATGATTCAGAAACTCAGAAAACCCTAAAAATCCAAACACAACCAACTCAAATATCAGCTCAACGCACAATATCAACTATCTCAAACATCAAACCACCTCAAACCTCAAAGCCAAAGTTTTCGTACAAACAAACAACCAACTCTCTTCTAAAAATCCCAATCACCACAAGCCAGAAAAATCTCAAGAAAATGACAACCCTAACTTTAGCCAAACCTTCACTAAAATTCAAGCACAAATATGTTGGGAGAAAGCCTAAGAAAGTCAAGCCTGCAAAGAAAGTGGAAGTCACTGAAAGGGTGATCTGGAACTGTTTCAAGCAATCTGACTTTCTACCTCTAAATTGGTGCATCTCAGATGAAGACTATTTTCAACAACTTGCTGAGGAAATAGTCAAAGTTTGGATTGCATCTCTTAGGGAAGTCAAAATTTTCTATGAAGATGGTTCCTTCACCTTTCTTAGCAGCAAATTAATGGACTTTCTTTCAACCACAGAAATTAAGAGAATAATAAGCTTGATAAAGGAAGAGGATACTGCCTCAAGGGCATGGAGATCAGTTCTAGCTGAATGGTTGACTGAAAGGGAGGAAACAAAGAAAAGAGAAGAGGCTGAATCTGAAGAGAGAATGAGGAAGTATGATGAAGAAATAGAGATGTACATAAAAAGATTGAAGAGTTGAAAGCAAAAGGGATGAGTAGAATCTCCAAAGATGGAAAATTTCTCAACATTAAAGCTGGTCAATTTTCAAGATGCAGGATTGATTTACTGGACAAAGGTTACTCAAAGCAGCAAGACAGGATCTCATAGAAGCTCTAGGTGGGACACCTATTATAGAAGAACTTGAAATTCTTGATTACTTAAAGGACCTACAAAGAGAACAAGTTGATGTAAAAACTGTCTTTACCTGACACTTGTAACCATTAAACTCTATAAATTTCCTAATGTACAAATAGTTGCAAGTTGATCAAGCTTTGTGTATAAATTTAATCTTTCATCTCTTTAAACTTGGGGTTAGTCTTGTTAACATGCATGAATTTGTGTTCAGCAATCTTCTCACAAATTGGGGGAGATTATTGTAAAAGACATGCCTGTACTTTAACAAGACTAAGATATTTTATCAACCCTAAGTAAGTTGTATTGTTATCTTAATCTGTATTTTGTACTTGTAACATTTAAAGTCTATAAAAATGTCAAAGGAGCATACTGGAGTCTTTTTCCTGAAACAGTATCAAGCCTAAGGATTCTATCTGGAAGAATATCAAGAAGATCATGCCTCAGAAGAATTTTGAAGAAGCTTGGAGTTGAATAAATCTGTTTGGATAAAAATACTCTAAGTCAGGATCTCTACAAGTCACAGATTTAATGTTATAAAGAAGTCATTCGAGAACTCCAAATGACTTATCGAGAAGTCTGGAAAGCTACAAGAGAACTCAGAGAGATACCGATAAGTCAAGAAGAAATGAAGGTTGGAGATATCGACAAGTCATTTCTTCACTATAGAACTCAGAGTTATCGACAAGTCTACATTCATTAGACAACTCTGAGTTATCGATAAGTCTAAGTCTACTAGAGAACTCAGAGATATCAATAAGTCAAAATTCACTAGAGAACTCTAAGTTATCGACAAGACAAAGTAAAGACATGATGCTGAGAGATCTCGACAAGCTAAAGTTTCATTCGAGAACTCAGAGACCTCTATAAGTCAAATTCACTAGAGCATTAGAGATCTCGATAAGTCATTATACTTATCGAGATGTCAAGATCTCTATGTGCCTAAACTGGAGATCTCGAGTAAAATTCTAAAAGTACAAAATCACAGACCAGTTCAATATTCAAGATAAACAATCAACAAACAATCCAACCAGCTGGATTGACAAGTCTACAAAAAGCAGCTTGAAGAATATGCAAGATCAATGATAAAGATTAACTGACAAAGGAAGATCAAAGTGAACACGGGATGCTAAAGATATGCTAAGCCAGAAATGGAAGATCTACTTTTCTATAAATAGAAATGACAAGTAACAGTTTAGAAAAGCTAATAGCATGTCTTATTACACACTGTGTAAACCAGCAGTTAACTAAGTTATAAAGTTAACACTGGTCCTTTAGTTAGTTGTAATAATTTAGATCAAATTTCTTGTAACACTCTCAAGGAGAAGCTAAGCTCTTTATCAACAAAGAGCCTAGAAATTTTGTAGCAAAACAGTCTTAATTTTAATATAAAATTAAGGGAGTTTTGAAGATCTGTGTTCTTTATTTTCTGCAAGCTTAAATTCTACATGAACACATTTCACTAAAAGATTAAATTTACTTTGTTCACCCATAAACATTTAAGAAAAGCACAAAAACAGTAAAATACATTCACTCCCCTCTGTGTGTTATTCATTTCCTAACACTATCATCAAACGAATGGACAAACGTAGGTGGTCAACAAAATATTAAAAAGCTACTTAAGGTATTTTACTCGAGGGAAGCTGTGACGCCCTCCAAACCCGGGTCTAAAGTTTGGGGTTCACAACACACACACAAACACACACATACACAATATAAACCTGTTTATGAAACCACGAATCGCAACAGGTTAAAGTATGAACACAAGCCACAACCTTAACTTACATTATAACAGACCAAATCCCAACTAGTTTAACTTACAACTGATAATACAATATTCTTACAAACTTGCAAAAACTTAAAAATAAAACATAAAATTCTGCTAGCTTGATCCAACTCAGCCTGGAATCCTAGCTTGCACACTCGTCTGGGGATCCTCGCTACCAACAACCTCTTTCTTAACTGGAAAAGAACATAAAAAGATTCACAAAAGTGAGCTAACTAGCTCAGTAAGTCACAGGGACAATAATTGAGATTAAACAATGATCAAATGAAATGATTCAGAGGAATCAAGTTTCTTGTTAAGAGACTATTAGAATTGGATATTCACTTTTAATTTTAAAAATAAAGGTTAGGCTGCCGATCAGTCAAGCACTAACGCGAGCAAGGCACACAACTCTGCTCTATATACTGGATCCAAGGCACGCATTGGACTTATATATAACCACCAATCTGGTCTGACCACGAATCTGGTCCACATTTAGAAAACCATCAAATTCTATAAAAAATCAATATAATAAGCAATGTAATTCAATGAAATAAAATCATAAACAACATTGATAAGATATTCATCTTAAAGCATAATATAATTCATGAGTATCGCAAAGGTATAACAAGGTATGTATGAAGAATGGCTTCAAGCCGGTAGAACAATCAAGTAATGAAAGAACAACGGTTTAATGGTTATACATGGTTTGGCCTTCTGATGTTACAGGGTATTGCATAAAGTATGGGTGTTTGTATGTTTAGTAAATCCATTTCAGTGACGTGTGTATGGTGTATATGTATTTGTGGAGTAGTATCGTATTTATGTGGTTTAGTATCTGTAAATTCAACAATCAATGGTTCACGATGAATAAGGCTTAGAGTTCAAGTACCAAATGATGTGATTAGGGTTTAGGGTTAAGCAATTCAAAGCACTTGCAATATAAAACCAGAACTATTTGAAATACTTGCAACATATCTTAAGAAGGTTCATAAATACTTGCCTTATCTCAACTGATTTCCACTTCATTTGCACTCGTCTATTGATTCTATTCACTGACCACTTGCTTTCCTTTCCCACGCCTCGCCTCCTTTGCTAGAAATCACAAGTATCTATCAATACTCAAACTCATCTCTTATTCTAATTGTCACGCAGACGTTACAAGCTTCTATCTACCCTTCGTTTCACCCAAATTTGACTCACTATTTAAAAGTTATGACTAAAATAGTCAAACAATGAACACATAAACATATTACACGTCAATCAGATATCACATAACACGTAATCTATCTGATAAAAATAATTTTTCAACGAAGGTTTAGGGTTAAACTGATTTTTCTCGCATTTAATACAAATTTTTGAACATTTTTCGGAATTAAAACGGGTAAAAGAATCATTTTATAAAATAAATAGAAAGGTTCGAATACCCGAATATGACTTTAAAATCATTTAATAATAATTATCAAGCCTTAAACATAATTTAGAAAAATAATTTAAAGCTCGAAACTATTTTTTCAGAATTTTAAAATCAAAAGAAATAATTAAATCTAATTAAATAATCAACTAAAATTAATAATAAATAATTAAATTAATTTATCAATTAATATTTGAATTAATTGACCAAATAAATAATTAATTAATAACTAAAAATAATTAATTAAATAATTCAGATTTGTTTCTGGATTAAAAATAAATTTTGGAATTCAAATAAAGATTTTTGGAATTTTTAAATAATAAAAATGAATTTTCAAAATTAAAATGAATAAATAATACAATTTTTAAAAGACTTTAAAACAGGAATCCTGAATTTGCAAATTCTGGAAACTATAGGGACCAAACTTCATCTTCTTTAGAAATACAGGGACTGAACTGCAAATTATACAGCCCTCGCCGGAAAACAACCGGGGTTCGTCGGAGTAGGCGACTCTGGTACCCTCCGGCCACCATGAGCTCCAGAAACACTCTACTAATTACCAGGAATCTAAATATGCAATCAAAACTAACAAATAACCCCTGAGTTGGCCGGAAAATCTCGAAGAAACCTCGTCGGCCGACGAGTTCTTCGTTTCTCCGTTCAGCTTAATTCCGGTATTGTTTGTACTTCACAATCACCAATCGATTCCTTTTTACACGATCTACAAACTGGTATTAATCAATTTCACTAATAACTCCTAAATCAAAATCCCTCAAATTCAATTGAAAACATTCAAACGGTTCAAGAATCCTAATTTCATAATTCGAATATTAAACATAGATTTGGACATGTTATTGAACTCATAATCAATCATATGACATACCAAAATATTCAGAATTCAATTCTCTACAACATGCACGCATCAAATCATATCAAACAATTCTAGATTTTAAAAACCTATTTTTAATTCAATTAATTTCAAAATTAAATAAAAATATAGAAAAATACCAGATGATTCTGCAGGTGTATGGATCACAGAACTTGATTCTATACATCAAGAGCTTCATTTTGGTTACTCATACACCAAAATCGGAGTTCGCTAACGCCTTCGATTTTTGGTTTGATTATGAAGAACACGATGAATTTTACTGTTTTCTCTGGATAATTATCTAATTTTACTGATTATTTATGTTTATTTGTATAAAATAAAGTATTGTAAGCGCTATTTATATTTACAGAATATTGGTACCCGTTGGATCATATCGGATATAAAAAATAGAATACTTAATAGCTAGATATTAATAAAACTGATCCAATTTGGTACTAGTTTTTGGATAAACATCAAACCCGGGCTTTTAAATACAGTTTTGGGGCTCAGCGCTTTTGGTTGCACATACTACGAGAAGATAATATAGTATTTTAATCAAAATATCTCGTATATCGAAAATATCGGGTTTATCGGTTTACCGAAATGAAAATAATATCGTAAAATTTGTGCCGAGAATCGTATAGGTAAAACCGTACTCCGGATCAAAAAAATCAAAACACGGAAAATGCTCAAAATAATAAAATTAGGCTAGAAATGAGTTTTCCCATAACTTCCGGGTAGTTAAAATGTAAAAATCGTTGAAGTTGGATGATTCCCGGATAATCAAAATAATTAATAATTAAATCAAAAAATAATTTATTAAATCTATAATTCATTTATAAAATCATATAATGACATATAAATTGCTAGAAAAATATCAAATAAAAATATCAAATTTTATCACATAAACGCATCGAACACATATATCAATTAGCACATAATTCACCACAAATTCTTATAATATTCACACAATATTCATTTATAGACAAAAATAATTACATGATATATCCCGGATATTACAGAAGCCTCGAAATTGGGCTGAGTGGCTACCTTGGACCAAATTTTGGTAAATACTAACTCTCACTCACCTACAAAGTACTCTCCATTTGAGATAGTACACGGGAGACAACCCCTCACCCCAGTACATTCCAATGATCATAAAATGATTATGGCTTCTCTTAAAGAATAACTGATCGAGCAAGTTATCGTGTTGGATGAGTTGAATGCTAACTTAAAGACTTGGCAGTGAATGCGTGTATATAAAAAACAAGCATCGTATGGATCTTGAGTTCATAACCGGTGAATACGTGTATCTTAAATTGCAATAGGATAAACAATACTCTTTCGCAAAACGTCCAATGACAAGTTAGCCCCAAGATTCTATGGGTCATTTATGGTGTTGGATTATATAGGGTTGGTGGCTTATAGGCTACAACTACCTCCTTCTACAAACATCTACAATATCTTTCATTTGTCACAACTTAAGAAAGCCGAGAGACATGTTCTAAACTCCAATGAAATTCACTTACAGATTTCCGTTGATGTAATGGATACGCTCCCCGAAAAACTATTAATGTAAGGCAAAAGTCACACAACTCACCTCATCTCTAAAGTCACTAATTAAGAGCAGAACTTACCGCTATGGGAGGCTACTTGGAAAAATTCTGCAAATATTGAGCCCACGATTTCCAGAATTTCACCTTGGGAATGGTTATTTAGGCCCCGTGTAATACTATGTTCCCACACAATATCAACTCAAAAATTATATCATATATTAGAAAAAGATCAAAAGGGCACAACGGTCAAGATAATTAAACAGACATGGAAAAAGAGTCATTGTTGGAAGTTGGATATTAGGTCAAGTAAATGTGAATTATGAAGGCTATCTGATTATTGTTTGAATTAGGTTGAGATCGGAGAGATCCACCTTTCGAACGTGAGATATATTTTTGTAAGAAAAGGTGAGAAAGCAAACCGAATAACTTGTGTGAATGTAAAGTCGTGGCGTAAATTTACACTACCCTAAAGTTGAATTTGCCCCGCTACGTACATACGACCTCTTAGCAATCAACCTCCAGGGTTACACGACCTCTATTTCTTCAGTGTAGTACAAAGAAATAGATTGAAATCACTGTTGATCATTGCCCAAAAATATTCTTATATTTATATGATTGTTCTTGAGATAATATATTTTTTTGGATCTTCAAAAAAGAAGAAAGAGACCTCCTTTTATAGGGGTGAAAACTAGTAATTTCAAGGATAGTAGAAATTTATAGGTCACTATTAAAGGAGGTAAAATGTAAAAGATCTTAGAATGAAGAGTCTCAAAATGAAAAGTCTTAAAACCAAAAGTCTCACACAATATTTTCTTTTGAAGCAAACATATTTTTTGAAATAATATTTATATTAATTCCAACATTCCCCCACATGATTTAAAAGAAAAATAATTTGAATAATTTAATGGGCAATTGATAGTTGGTTTCTTAAGTATCAATGTCTTGTGGACTTGAATTGATACTAAATGGCTACAAACATGCCTCACAACCATGTAAGGTAGAAAGTTCTTGAACATCTCATGGTAGTTAGTGAGAACATATTTGCACACTTGAACCTTTCTCAAATCAATAAGTGATTTCGCATTATTTTATAAAAAAGCCTCACGTTGTTCCTGGATTTTCGTGAATGCTTTACAGGTCTTTTGCCTAAAGAATTCTCATAGGGAATTGGGCGTAGCGCCCACATTCACATATATAAGTTCATCAATTTTGTATTGTCGAAAACCACCTATTACGAGGCTATGAACTTATTAAGAGCATCAATTCATCCTTACACATATGACAATAATAAAAATACTACATCACTTTATTCAAAGGAATGGTAGTATTGTACATAAACATGAGTTCTTTTATGATTTTGTTTGACCCATTAAACTTAGACAAGTCTAAGATGGGTATCCATCATAATTTAGTCCACAATAGGCTTTAAACCCATTCCTAGTGCTGACTCCAACACTAATTTTCTACAAAGACCTTTAGTGAGAAGATCCGCAATATTCCTCTCCGATTTTACATGCTCGAGTGATATCACATTATTTCTAATCAGACTTCAAACTATAGCATGCCTCAAGCGAATATTTCTTTTCTTCCCATTGTAGAGTTGATTATACACTAGTCCTATTGCAGCTTGTGAGTCACAATGCATTAAAATTGATGAAGTTAGCTTCCCGCACAAAGGAATATCAGCAAGTAAACATCTTAGTCATTCAACTTCTTGTACTGCCAACTTCAACACAATAAACTCAAATTCCTTTGTGGATTTAGCATGCCAAGTTTGTTTTGAAGATTTCCAAGATATAGCAGCTATGGCAAGAGTAAATACATAACCACTAGTAGACTGAATTTCATCATTGTCTGAAACCCAATTTGCATCATAATATGCTTCTAAAACACATGGAGTTTTTTAATAATTCAAACCCCAGTTGATAGTGCCTTTTAAGTACTTCAACAATCTAATTAAAGCACCTCAATGATCACGATTAAGATTATGAGTGTATCTACTCATTCTACTATTAACATACGCTATATCAGGCCTGGTATGGTTCTTTAAGAACATTAAGCTTCCAATTATCTTGGCATATTCTTCCTGGGAAAAATTGTTACCTTCATTCTTTTTTAAATAAATACTAGGATCATATGAAGTTTTCACAGGGGTACAATCAAATTGATTAAGTTTCTTTAAAATTTTCTCAAATTGATGAGACTGATTTAATGTTAACCCATATGAATTCCTAGTAATCTTTATGCCAAGAATCATATCTGCTTCTCTAGAATCCTTCATATCAGAACATGAGCTTAGGAAAGTTTTGCTTGTATTTACTACATCAATATTGGTACCAAAAATTAACATATCATCCACATATAGACATATGATCACACAACCAAATTGATCAAATTTGGAATAAACACATGTATCGGAACCAGTTACATGGAATCCATTAGAGGTGATAGTTTGATGAAATTTTTTATACCAGTCTTTTAGAGCTTGTTTAAGACCATATAATAATCTTATAAGCCGGCATACCTTGTCTTCATATTTAGGGACAACACATCCCTCTGGTTGCTTCATGTATATCTCCTCATTTAAATCTCCATTTAAAAAGGTAGTCTTCACATCCATTTGATGCACAGTAAGATTATGAATAGATATAAGAGCTATTAAGGCTCTTATGGTGAAAATATTTGTCATGAAAGAGTAAGTATCAAATAAATTTACCCATTTTTTTGTCGATGTCCACCAACCACTAGTCTGGCTTTGTATTTTTCAATTGATCCATCAGGTTTATATTTCTTTCTGAAAATCCACTTGCTTCCCAGTGCTTTACAACCTCTAGAAAGATCACATAAAACCCAAGTGTTATTATTTATAATGAACTCTATTTTACTATAAATGGATTCTAGCCAAAAATTAGAGTCAATTGATCTCATGGCCTCCTCATAGGTTTTAGGGTCTTCTTTAAGAATAAAAATATTTATCTCCTCATCACCTACAAACTTCTTTTCAGTCAAAAAGGTAGTTGGAAAATCGTGCCCAAAGCTAGTATCAACTTTAGCTCTTTTACGCCTTTTAGGTTCAGAATTTTCATTAGAGGATGTAGTATTATGATGTGATATAGATGAAGAAGATGTAGAAGCTAAGCACGGTTGCACATGAACCTTCATATGAAAAATATGCTAAAAAAACTCAACCTCTCTTGACTCTTTAAATGAACCAAAGCCGGATGCATCCTTAAGAATGAGTCTATATGCACCATCATTTAAACCGAAAAAATACCATCAACAGTTTTGGGCCTAATTTTACTTCTTTGAAACTCTAGAAGCCCTATTTTTCCTAAACACCCCACACTTTGAGGTAACTCAAGTTGGGCTTGAAACCCTTCCATAATTCATAAGGAGTTTTATCAGATTATTTATACGGTGCACGATTAAGCATATAACAAGCATAAAGAATAGCTTCACCCGACATATTAATAGGCATTCCTGAACTAATAAGCATAACATTCATCATATCTTTAAGAGTTTTGCTTTTACGTTCCACTATCCCATTTTGTTCAGGCGTATATGGTACTGTAACCTCATGAATAATCCCATTAAGTTCACAAAATCTCTTTGGAGTTGCTCTATCATATTTTACCCCCAATCTGATCTTAACCTTTTAATTTTTGTATTTAATTGATTCTCAACTTCAGCCTTATAAATAAGAAATTTTTCTTCGCCCTCATATTTTAAACTCAAAAAGTAGAGCTTGTTGTATCGAGAAAAATCATCCACAAAAGTGATATTATAATGTTTACCTCCTCTACTCATAGTGTTCTTAAGGTTACCTAAATCAGTGTGAAATAATTCAAGCAACGTCGAATACCGATTTTCAAGGCCTTTTAGGGTGTTTTACTTCTACACTTCACATTTATCAAAAGATGCAGTGCTGAATTCAGGTATTAGACTAAGTTGTTTAAGCCTTTTGACAGAAGCAACATTGATGTGACCTAGTCTAGCGTGCCATAAAGTAACAGATTCAGCAATATAAGCAGAAGCAGTAGCAATTTTATTATCAGTCAAAATATCAAGTACAAACAGTCCTCCATTACAAAAACCTTTGCCCACAAAATCACCATTTTTAGTAAAAACAAGCTTATCAGATTTAAAAGTCAATTTAATACCAGCTTTGTTCAACAAAGCTCCAGAAATTAGATTTCTACGAATATCATAAACATGCAAAATATTATGCAATGCAAAAAAAATTCTAGAGGTAAGTTTAAGAGAAACCTTTCCATTTCCAAGTATACTCAAAGTGCTTGAGTTGCCCATGAAGACACCTTCTCCATCAAATGCTTTGTCATAGTCCTCGAACTTCTCCCTATTTAAACAAATATAGCGAGTTGCACCTGGATACGACATCAAATATAATTTTTTCAATGAGATTGGCTTGAGCTTTAGATATATCTTCTTTTATTTTTTAACCAGGTCCATGTCCTTACCTACATTCCTTAGCAGCATGTCGTAAGTTTTCACAAGCGAAGCAATTCACTTTAAATTGCATTCTCCTTTTGAAATTTGTATTCTTCATTTTAGGGCCATAGAGATGATTTGGACCCTTATCTTTTGGTCCTCTTTTAAGACTTGCATCTTTTGACTCAACGATTAGCAATAAAGAAAGAATGAACAAGTGATGTTTCATTTGTTTGAATTCAACTTTGTTCCTCAATCTTGATATGAGACACTAACTTTTGAAGACTAAAGTCCTTTTGTTTATACTTTATTGCATGAACATATGTTTGCCAAGATGGTGGTAATTTCTCAAGAAGACAATTAGTTTGAAACAATTCACAAATTTTCATTCATTCGGCAATAATATCAGTATACAAATATTCATATTCATGAACTTGTTGAAAAACAGGTTTATCAGCAGACATATGTAAGTTAGCCAGCGACTACATGCATATTTCTTAGTCCCAAAATCATCGGAACCTTACTTGGTTTCTAAAGCATCCCATATTTCTTTGGCCTTCAAAGATTTACTATAGATTAAATATAAAGCAGTAGTCATATAATGCAATAACATTCCACGACAAGTCTTATTATCCTTCTTAAAATCTCTTTTAGAATTTTCGGGGGCTGAATCATTAGTAAGACAATAATCTACTCCAATCTGACCCAAAATAAACTTTATCTTATCGTATCACATTTTATAATTATTTCCATCAAAAGGGTCTAATTTAGACATATCAGGAATAAAAGTATTGGAAGTCATGGTGGTAGATAGGATATATAATAACACTAAATTCAACTTTAGAATGTAAGAAAATGTGAGAAAGTAAACCGAATAATTTGTGTGAATGTAGAGTCGTGGCATGAATTAATACTGCCCTAAAGTTGAATGTGCGCCGCCACGTATATACGGCCTCTTAGCAATCAACCTCTAGGGTTACACAACCTCTGTTTCTTCGGTGCAGTACAAAGAAATAGATTAAAATTACTCTTGATCATTGTCCGAAAACATTCTTATATTTATATGCTTGAGAGAATATAATTTTTTTTGTGTCTTCAAAAAAGAGGAAAAAGATTTTATAAAGGTGAAAACTAGTAACTCCAAAGATAGTAGAAAGTCATAAGTCACTATTAAGGGAGGTGAAATGGAAAAGTTCTTAAAATAAAAAATCTCAAGATAAAGGTTTTAAAACCAAAAATCTTAAAATCAAAAGTCTCACGCATTTTTTTTAAGCAAACATATTTTTTGAAATAATAATTATATTAATTCTAACAATCTTGTCATTGAATTTTTATTATTTAAATTTATTAGAGCTCCACCATATGCTTGAGATGTAAAGTATACAATATGCTCTAAATCTGATATGTTCTCGTAATCATGTAATCTTTTTACACTGTCTGATTTTGATGATGATGGTAGTCGTATACATTATTGCTCTTTTAATTGTGTACCCTTGCATTTTGTTATTCCAACAAATTCAATAAAAAAATACATATTTACATTCAATGTTTTAATTAAAAAATTATTGATTTTGTTAAGTCAATCTATAGATTCTTTGTTAATCTTGTACAATATTCTCTTGTGTAAGAAATAAAATCTCCCATTTCAGTCATTTAAATTCTATCAATCTTAAATATGAAAAAATTCTCAATCTTATTTTCAAAATTCGATAAATTAGTATAATTATTTCAAAACAACACATTTTTATAATAAATAACATAAAAAAATCTATTACTATTATATAAAAGACAAAACATTAAAAGTTTTGGTCTGGTACCTGTTTTTTGGTGCACGCTGAATTTACCGAATTACCCTTATTTAATTAAAAGTTTTATTAAACTTAGTAATCGAATTATAATAGGAAACAAAATCAAAATCGTTTTCAACTATTACACGTTACCTTTTTTATTTCTATTAACCAAAATAACTCCTCTAAATATCACAGACAAGTCTATTTAATAAAATAAAATAATAATATCATAACCACTAATAACTAATAAATTATCTTTTTTTTCTATTTAATTGTTTATTTATTTAATTATTATTTTATCTAAAACCTTTGTTAAGCTCATTTGACTTTAGCGATCCCAAGTCTAAAGTCCAGCATCATTATCCTCTTCCTCAACAATAATCCCATGGTTCAATACAATGCAAAACACCCTCTTCTTTCGACAAAAGTCAAAACCATCCCCATCTCTAACAAGGAGTTGTGAGAAATATTTTGTACGGGTCCGCAGTAAAAAATATTTCTTTTATAAAAATTTTACTACTAATGTAAGGAGAAATATAATTAAAATAATTATTATCTTACAATTCAGTTACATAAAGAAAATTACAAAATATTATTTGATTTTTGAAATTAAATTACTTACCTATTTATATTATTATATTAAAGAGAAATCAAAATATTTCAAATCATGATTATAAAAAAAAATCAAATCAAATCGATAAAAATCGTTAGATATAATCCTAAAAGTTATTATCATAACGGGATAAGGTTCGAATCCCATCGTAACATATTAAAATTTATCATAAAACATGATAATAAAAACAATTGTTAATAGAATAGATAAAATTTTAAAAGTTTTGTATATGGTCGGTAGTACGGTACATGTTATAGTTACTTATTTGTCCTTATATATTTGTTTCATTTCTTTTATTTAATTAACCTTTTTTAATTAGTATATAAATCAAATAATTTTTTCAAGACACATTACCTTTTTTATTTTTTTCGACTAAAATATTATTTTTTTCAAAAATATCACGGACAATTATTTTTAATAAATATTATAAAAAAGAATAATAATTCAATTTTTTCACTAAAACACATTTTCTTTCACATTTTTAATAACAAAATTGATCATTTTCTGAAAATAACAGGGCAATTATATTTTACAAAATAAAATAACAATCCATTTCTTTACACTTCTCTTTTTAATTTACCTCTCAATTCTTTATATTTTAAAATTTATAAAAAGTAGTAAAATTTTATAATATAAAATTAAATGTATCCTCAACTTTTCCCTACTTTACCAGCTTTATACATTGAATATTGTTTGGTACCCCACTTTACTTTTTTTTTTACTTTTCAATTATTATTTTACATTTTCTCTTAAATTTCGTGCAAAAAACTAATGTAAATATTTGGGTGGGACGGAGGGAGTAATAATTAAGGGGTTAACAATTGCTTGCTTACATATATACTTTTATAATTTTTTTATATTTTTCCAGTTTAGAAAATTAAGGAGAATCAAAACAAAATATTCACAAAAATAAAAATATATAAATATAGCTGTATAAATATAAAGTTCAAAATAAAACTTATTGAAGACTCGATAACTTAATATTCATAAAATAATTTAATAAATACAAATAAAATTAAATATGTATAATGGCCTCAGACCAAAATAAAAGTATACATAATATTCATCGGGGTATCAAAAATTATAATATTGATCCGTCTAAAAATGTCAACTTTAAAAGGCGTAAACAAAGTTTTACTATTGATCCGACTAAAATAACAAATAAACATAAACTAAATATAGGTAACTGAATTTGCTATATCGGGTTAAAAAAATAATAAAATACAATTGACGTTATTCAAAAAATTATGCTATAAAAAAATCCTTTGTTGATATAATTAAATAGGGATAAAAAATTAATATACTACTCATCTAATCTAAAACAAAGTAATATGCAACCCTAACTTAATATAATCCCTTGCAGTTGGTTGATATACGAGCTTATGTAATTACCGATTTCTTATATATCAAAATCTCTTCTATATCAAAATGCCCATACTATTTGTTAGGAGTATGTTGTAGACTTGATGATAATCCTACAAAACACTCTAAGTAGATAAGTTAAATGATTTTGTAACCAACCATCAAAGTGATAGAGTAGCTTATGTTTAAACTAGCATAATAAGAGGCACGAGTCATTTTCTATAATTTTTTATGCATCATGTAATTATAATATTTTTAGTTATTTTTTATTTGTAAATATTGTACAATATCTGACGTATATCAAATAAAAGTTGATTATTTATTAATGTTTCCAAATTACACAACATTAATTTCTAATAAAGCTCATTAAGCAGAATATATATATAATTGTTTGTGTTGTATAATTTGTATTTAATTAATGAATATAAACAGGGTAGTCAGTGTACATTTAAAACAAAACGATTAAACTTAGTCTGTAGAATGTCGTTACTATGTTTACAAAGAAAAAAACTAAAAATTAACATATATGTTGAATATAGAGTTGACAAAAAATTTTGAATTTTATTTAAATAAACCATATGTACTAATCTATATTATTACTGAGTTCACTACCAATTTATAATTAATTTACTCAATTTAAGAAGATAAAAAATACATAACTAAAATCAAAATGACTTGCAATCATAATATACAATAATGTAAAATTTACAATACTGGTAATATAAAAGTTAATTTTAATGAAAAGTGTTAGTTTTTGAAAATGAACATATGTATGTATGAAAAAATTTTAGTTTTTTATTTACACTACTATTAACAAAGTAAGATTAAGTTATATGTGTGTGTCAGCATGTAAATAATCGTATGTTACATTTCTTAGTAAATTACGATGATTTCAATTATTTATATGATAAATATCTTATTTATGTACATATATAGTCATTATTAACATCCACTGAGGCAATTGATTACTTAAATAACATGTATTTATAATTATTCAAAAACTAAAATTATGTAACAAATAAATTGCAATAATTTATATATGGTATTCATATTATCACTGACAAACAATCCAAATCTATTTTTTACGCAACCGAGTATCAATCATGATTGTAACATAAAAATAAATTATATATTGTAAAGACTTATTATTGATATTCATGATTTTTTTTCTTCATTACGACTCTAATATTTCTTCATATAATTATATCATTATTTAAACCATTTTTAAGTTTTTTCATTATGACTCTAATATTTCTTCATATAATAATTTGATAACATTGTATACTACTCTTCTAAAATTAAATATTTTTCAATTCGATAAAGTTTTATAAATATCAGTTGAACTGGTAAATTCCTTCAAATTATTGAACAATGTATATTTTTTCTTTAAATAGTATAAATGCATTGTGTTAGGTCACACACACTGTAGAAGGGGGTTGAATACAATGTATAGCACAATCAAATCGAATTCAAATAACACAAGTAACAGAAAACAGACTTTATTCAATGCAATAAACTCTGTTACAATATGGAACTGTCTTCTCTCAGTGATGAACAAATATCACGAGAGCTGCTAGGGTTACAATGAATAATATTATCGATAATGATAACACTTATAGTGTAAACCCTATGTCTGTGTTTATATATCACACAGTTACAAGATAATAGCTAATTGATATGGAATATAATTCTGCTTCCTAAAATATATCAATCAGTTATCTTTTCTTCCAAGTATTTCATTCTTCATAGAAATCCTTCTTCATGCATATCTCTTCTTACGTTTGTCTCGATTTTCTTTCCTTTCAATCAGCCGCCTTCCTTATCTGAAAGTTTCCTTTAAGTCCTGATATTATCTCCTGATAAATATCTCATGAACCTTAAGTACTGATCACTTAAGTTCTGACTTCAGTATAAGTGCTGATTTCAGTTAAGTACTGATTTGTCATGTTTAAGTAAGATCTGAAAACTAAACACAAATCATATTAGACATGACATTATCAAATATATCTAACACATTGAATCATATGCTACAATATAGTATAAATATAACTTTTATTTGAATAATTCAAAATATTTGCACAATATAATCTTCCTCAATGAATATTGCTTATTTAAAAGAATTCTTTTTTAAAAGCTAGTTTTTTAAAGTGAAAAATAAAAAATAAATCGATATAATATATCATCGTAATTTTAACAAATCTCGTATGATCTCATATCAAATTTAAACTATTTTTAAAATCTGGACAAATTCCGAAAATAATAATGCGCTACCAATGAAGTTAGTAATTTTAATACAAATAATAAATTGACTTGATATTATAAAGACCTCAGACACATTTATTTATAGTAACATAAGATATTAAAAAAGTTCACATTATTGGTAAGATATTCTCTCCGAACTTGTAATTTAAATTTACTAAACGTAGAATGTGACGATGTTTTTCGGCCGGGTCATGTAGTCAAATTTCGAGTATTTTTTGAACAATAGGCCAAGTACTGATTTCAAATTCGAAATAAACTAAAATGCATTGACTCATTATAATTCGAACTTATCTAAATATGTAATATCAATATAAATTATTTATATATGCGCGATTCTATTTTTAATATATATTTAAAAAAATTATACATTGTACATTTTAATTACTTTTTATAATAAAAAACATGTTAAAAATATATGAGATATATTTTTAAACTAGAAAATGATTAATAAATAAGATAATAATCAATTAATGTACTATGGCTAACTTTATATCTAGAATTCAATTCTTTAAAATTAACATTACAAATGTTCAAGTAACTATTTTCTTTTTTGCGAAATTCAAGTAATTATCTTTAAAGTTAAATAAAATATTTATTTAGCACACTTATATATTACGTGTATCATAAAAAGCACATGTGACAATATGATGTAGTGGTGTGAGGTTATATAGGTGATAAAATATCTCGAGTTTGATTTCCACAAACCCTATCTTTTATATAAATATTAAAAAATAGGGGTAATTTAGTCTTCAATGAGACTTTTTAATCTCATGAATATTATCCCCTTCTTCTCCTATTATATATAGAAGAGATAAGTCTGTAGCACATTCCTGTACACTACAGTATCTTAGAAGTTTAGAAGTTTTTAGAAATTCCAAGTCATGTTGACTACTAGCAAGATATGCAGAATAGGTTTGTTAATTATAAATAAATGAAGCATTATAATTCTGCATAAGTGAAAGAGTATCAAGTGTTAAGGAAACACTATCAACGAATAATTTACAAAGCCCTCAACGGATAACTCAAGGCACTTTCAACGGATGATTCATAACTGACTCAATGGATAATGCAGAAGTCTAAAAGAACAATCAGATCTGAATAGCAGCTGAAAACGACTTGACAGTCACATGGGTTAATTGTACACGAACGGAATGTGGCCGTCTGTAATCAGGATTATGAAGATAAAGAAGTATTTCCCTTTTCATGCAAAACAGATACTTTCAAAGATGCTATATGTATCTGAACTGCATGGTACAGAGAAATGGAGAACCACGTGATTAGATCTAGATAAAAGACGTATATTCTGTTTTATCACAAATATAACTTGGTGATATATAAACCAAGAATAGCAAGAGTTAAAAAAATAGAATTGGATCAATTCATTGACACATTCAATACAAGTAAGAATAAAAGAGTATTTGTAAGTTGCATCTTTAGCACTCTCGCATTCAGTTTGTAAGAACTCTTGTATTATTAAAATATGTAAATCAACATTTGGGATTAATCTCCTATGATCTGTTCAAATAAAATTGAAATATAAAATAGGGAAAAAAATGGTTGAAAAAGAAATAGACTTAAAAGTTAAAAAAGCACTTGCTTTCTCATTTCTCAAACTCACAGATAATCTCCGATGGATCCGGCGACCCAACCACCCCCAACCCAACCCAATCACCACCATACCTCCGCCTGCATAAACTGCGGCGGCCCAACATCATTTCCACTGCCCCCAAAGATCTCCGACATTAACTCACCACCACCAGTGTATGTACCCATCAGAGCACCCGCAATTAATCTCCCCCCAAATCCCCAAAATACCCAACAGGCAATCATATTAACCCCAGTTCCTCAATCCCAAGAAACCCCAGTTCTTGAATCTCCTTATAATTTTCAAATACCCATCAAGAAAATTAATTGCCAGTCTGATGTTCAGCGGTTTCAGGCGTCGCCCACTTGTAAAAACTTCTTGGGGTTCGTTGTTTCGCTTTCGGAAGCGATAAAGGGGCATAAATTGTCTGACCCATGTCATGAATCTGCGAAAAGTTTGAGTCTTTTGTCAATTCTTGAAACCCTAGAGAGGTTTGTTGATGAGATTCCTCCGTTGCCTCAGGCAGCGAGGTACGGGAACTTAGCGTATCGAGATTGGCATGAGAGAATGACTGAAAAGGCTGAGGAGTTTGTGGGGGAGTTAGTTGGGGATGATTTGAAAGGGGCTGTTGTGGAGTTAGTGCCTTATTTTAGTGATAGTTTTGGGAATTGGAATAGGGTAGATTATGGGACGGGTCACGAGACCAATTTTTCTGCGTTTTTGTATTGTTTGGCTAGGTTAGGTGTTATTAGGAATGAGGATTATCATGCTGTGGTTTCGAGAGTGTTTGTTAAGTACTTGGATTTAATGAGGAAGTTGCAGTTGGTTTATAATCTTGAGCCTGCCGGGTCTCATGGTGTTTGGGGACTTGACGATTATCATTTTCTGCCGTTTATTTTTGGGTCGTCTCAGTTGATTGATCACAAGTATATGAAGCCAAAGTCGATTCATAATGATGATATTATTGAGAATTTTTCCAAAGAGTATTTGTATCTTTCGTGCATTGCTTTTGTGAAGAAGGTGAAGAAAGGTTTGTTTGCAGAGCATTCTCCTTTGTTGGATGATATTAGTGGCGTGCCAAACTGGAAGAAGGTTAACGGTGGATTGCTTAAGATGTATAAGGTGGAGGTTTTGGAGAAGGTTCCTATCATGCAGCATTTCTTGTTTGGATCCATCATTCCTTGGTGAGATAACTGTACCTTAATTTCAATTTGAGTAGGCTGTAGCAGTTACTAATTACTAATGGATATGCAATAGGCCTATGTTAGTGTATTGTTGAGTCTTAAATAATATAATGTGCTCAACATTCGGAATTTTGGAAATTTCGGAAGTAAAACGATACAATACTGCTATAGCTCTATAACAATAACCAATAGTTCATGTACACATGTCTTTAATCAACTCGCCTCAACAATACGTTTATGGAAAGCTATCTAGGTAGGCTTGAAACAAAATCAGAGTAGCCTGTAGTACGGAAGATATGAATCTGACGTTGGAAAGTCAGGGTCTAGTGCTATCTTATGATTACGGTCCACCAGTGCCTGGGAACTTTTTCCTTTTCTTATTATAAGCATTTAATATTTTATACCAAAGTTGATAGGGGAGGCAGGGAATAATTTGGGTTTAGGGGGGTTTCACAGAAAACTCTCGCAAGAGAACAACTCAATATCAAAATTCAATCATAATTATCTGATGAATTACAATAAAAAAGTCCTATATATAATAAACTACTTTCCTAAACACACTCGAATCCTAATTAGCTAATATCCTATATTAAAAGATAATAAATACAGTACTATATAACTAATTGGGCCTCCAAAGCCTATTATATTGTTGCCAAATACTCTCTCTGGGCTTATTGACCCATTGTCCTACATCACCTCTCCTCCGCTGAAAAGAACTCGACTCCGTGGAGTTAATAAAATCACAAGAAGAACGATAGAGCACCAAAGAACCTTGCATAAGTGGTACATGAGAACGATCACTCGTAAGAGTATATCGACGACCACCCTTAACAACTGTATAAGTGTTAGCACGTGCGATATGATGAGCATCTCGATCAACAAGCCATGGACGTCCTAAAATGACATCACAAAGCTTCAACGGAAGAACGTCACACATCACTGTATCATTAAATCTCCCAATTAAAAATGTCACCAAACACCTTTCCCGAACGCGCAACTTTGTATCATCGATCCATGTTATATCGTAAGGTTCAGGATGCAATTCCACCTTTAAACCCAACCTACAAATTGCCTCCTTAGATATAACATTAGTACAACTTCCAGTATCAGTGATAAGAGAACACAACTTACGAGCACATGTAACTCTAGTTTGAAAGATTTGTTGGCGTCGTAGGCAGAGATTACTCGCACCCTCTTGAATAACTCCAAGATTTGCTGCCTTCTCTAAATGATCTTCGGCCTCTAAATCTTCTTTAGTCATCTCAACATATAAATCATCATAATTTTCTTTTTCCATCACATTGACTCTTTTCGAAGTGTTCATTTTAGGAGAAAGGCACTCGAAAGTTTTATGCCCAATTCCTTGACAATTAAAGCATCTACTAGTGTTACTACCTTGTGATGAGACTGGAGCGCGGTTAACTTCGCTATTAACTGTTTGTTGGCCTTGAATGGAATCTGGAATAACATATTCATTCGTCGACGGGCTAGAGAATGAACTCCTCCCGATGCTCCTTCTCTTCAAATCATCCTCAACAGAGTGTGCAATCTGAATAGCATCCTTCAAAAGAAAGCATCTGCTACCAGCTACTTTACCTGAAATATCATGATTTAAGCCTCGACGATACAAAGAAATTAGAACATCTTCATCCCAAGGAAATTCAGATTGTGCTGCCAAACTATAGAATTGTCGAGTGTAATCTGCTACGGTCTTACTTCCTTGCACAAGCTCAGTGAACTGAAGTGAAGCACGTTGTTTATAATCTGCAGGCTTAAACTGACGAACCAAAGCAGCTCTCATGTCTTCCCATCTTGCCACATGATGATACCCAGATCTTTGATGTTGCTCCCACCAAATACGAGCAATTCCTCTCAATTTCGCAGCAATGAAAACAACCTTCTTATCCTCGGCAAGATTGTACCATTGAAAAAAATTATCAACACTATGTAGCCAATCTAGGAATACATCTGGTTCTTGATCCCCACGAAACTCAGCAACTTCAAGTTTCACTGTATTAATTTTCTGTTCAGGAACATTAAGTTTAGGTTGAGGATGTACACCAAGGCGGTCACTGATTAGTTTGAGCGTCGCTTGTACATCTCGCACTTGCAAACTCAGACCTGCAACTGTTTCCTCGAGATTCTGTAATCTCGTATTGTTTTCCTCGATATGTGCATCAAGACGGTTGTTTACTTCTCCGGGGTTAACCATTGTGTAACCGTAAACTTAAGGGCTGACTAGCAGTTTTTAGAAAGTTCAGAACTGTTATGAAATTCTGAAAAAGTCCAGGGGCTGTTCTGGAGTAGGGGTTGTTCTGGAGTCCTCTCGAAGATTGCGGACAATTTTGTAATATTCTAGAAGGGCAGAAACGGTTCTAGTATTGGATATAATACACGCTAATATACGTGTATGTATATGTATGTATATACGATCCTTTGACAGATTTTCTCTGGCTTTCTTCTCGTCTGCTTGCTTCACAATAGGATGGATGGTGTTGGTTTACTGCTCTGTGTATGCTGGACGGTGTTTGATTAAAATTTTAAAAGAGACACGTATATATATGGGTTGGATATACGTATTTTCTGGTGTGGCTAGGGTTTGCAGATGGATGAAGGTTGGTTTCAGGTTTATGGGTTTGATTAGGCGACGGAAGAGGGATAAATTGGCTCTGATACCCACTTTGATAGGGGAGGCAGGGAATAATTAGGGTTTAGGGGGGTTTCACAGAAAACTCTCGCAAGAGAACAACTCAATATCAAAATACAATCATAATAATCTGATGAATTACAATAAAAAAGTCTTATATATAATAAATACTTTCCTAAACTCAAATCCCAATTAGCTAATATCCTATATTAAAAGATAATAAATACTATATAACTAATTGGGCCTCCAAAGCCTATTATATTGTTGCCAAATACTCTCTTTAGGCTTATTGACCCATTGTCCTACATCAAAAGTTAATGCATATACTGTCGTTCTGAATATATCCACTTTGATCGAATATGCAAGGAAGCAACGACATATTGTATTGAAGTAATATGTCTTGCTTTGCAACAATGCTACCTTTTTGAAGTTTGACCTAATATATGCTACCAATTTTAACTAAAAAACTACGATTGTATGGACCATATGGGCCTTCGGGGTACAGGAGGAAAATAATTGAATTCCATAGTATATACAACTTCGGAAAAGGGAGACTTCTTTTTGTTACTTGTTGGATTAAATATTGGTAAATGATAGCATGATACAAGAGGCACCACCTTTCTAATCCCAGAATCCTGATGCAGGCAAAAGGTTTAACTAGTAAATAACTTCATTGTAAAAGATGGATATCTTGATGATGATGATCCTTGCCACGGGAGTCCATTAAAAATTCATAATGGCTAATGCTGACACCATGACTTGATAGTGATCCTCCATCGGAATTACCAGTGGATAGATAATTAGTTATATTAATAATCCGGTATAATAATGTTTTTCTATGTTACCAGATTAGTGGATCCATTAGCGCGATTTTAAATAGTAAACCTTTGTTGCTTACAAACTTCTCTATAATAATGTCTATTTAGCTGATCTGGAACCTAGTTTTGCTTGGGTTTCATATTTTACTACATCTTGTCGGTCATATTGTAGTTTGTTTGGTGTGATATTGAGTTTTAAACCGCTAATAAACTAAGAACCGTAGAAGTATAGAACATTAATTGCTAGAATCGCATTAAAAGATACTTATATTCTTGGTATTAAAAAAACAACACACTTCTAAACATTGTTATCACAAAGACGACTAGTCGACGACTAGTCGACGACTAGTCAGCGACAGGCGCCGAGAGTCTCGAAGCCCGACTTGTTGTGGACCAGTTGACTTGAGGTTGCCCAAGAGTCTCGTAACCCGACTTGGGGTCTTCATAACAATAATTGTGGTGTACCGTGCATATTTTGAACTTACTATTCTATTACTTTTAATTTAAAATATAAAACTAACATGTTCAATTATTTTATATATTAAATCAAGTAATTATATGTATAATGAACATTTTGTTGACTTTTTACAACTAGTCGGGCGACTTATCGACTAGTCTTCACGAAGGTACTCGGGCGTCGAGGGTCGACTTGGCGCCGTGATAACCTTGCTTCTAAAAATGCCTTGTAACCACAAGTTAAATTTCTTGTGTGTTTTTGTTTTTGATAGTTTAATAAAGCTCAGGGTTCCTCTCTTCCCAATTTATATATCTTTGATTCTAATAATTTTGATTCTTCTCCTATCTCAGGGAATAGGTGCATCAGTTGACATCAGCTGCATGAAGCTTTTCTCCGACCATGTTTCTGTAGAATGTAAGCAATGGAGAGTATGTAGGGATGAAATTTATATGTTTTTTTGGAGGTTATGAAATAAACGACTGGATATGTTTCTTATCTTTAAAAACTTTAGTTGTATTTTTCACCCCAACGTTTAGATATGGAAGTGATTATCCTCAACACCTGCAATATGAATTTAAGAGTTGTAGTAGGGCTACTATTGTGCAGTCGTTTGCCCTTACAAGCTCTCAGAATTTTATATTTTCCTGTATCTTATATTCGAATGAAAGATTATTCTTTTGGCGAAGTTCATTTTATGTCAAGAATCTTATATTTGCAATCTTGGCTTTTGCATTCCCATGATTTTTGCGTGATGTTATATGTGACGTCAGTATCTCAATCAAGTAACAATTTTTTTGTCTTGAAGCGGTGCAAAATTAATTTTGCAGCTGCAATAACGAAAAAAAAACAGCTTTTGCAACTAACAAGTTTCCGTTGTCGTCGCAAAGCAAAGAATGACAGGAATAAGCTACTGTAAAGTGAAATACGATGCCATCTTGAACATTAAGCCAGGTAGACTAACTAAATGAAAAGAAGATATGAAAGAAGCAAAACAATAGCTTTTGCCTGTAAGCTGCTGAACTACTTCTAACGATAAAACAAAATTATAGTCCGACCTGTACCAGAAAATTAGGCTAAGTATTTGAGCAAAATCAAATAAAATCCATGTTTGGCAGCAGAGCTAAATAGAACTTGAAAAACTCTAAAATTGCAGCAATAGCTAAACAATCCAGCAGGAGCAGAGTATTGCAGCGCAGTACCAGAAAATTGCAGCCAAAACAATATCACAAGTAGCATTACAGCGGCAGTTCAAGAAAAAATATTCAGCTTCTACAGCTCTTAATCTTTCCTCAATCTTTCTTGATTAAATATGGGGCCGGATGTTGCGGTTTTTTTTAATTTTTCCTTCTACTTTAGACACTGCCTCAAACTGTAGGATTTTTTTTATCATCCTGCATATTGTATACTGTATTTAGATAGAAGAATATTCTTTTCTACCGAGAGTTGATTCATGTTGAGAGTCTTACATTGGAAATCTTGATTTTGTATACCTATAAATTTCATGCTTGTATACCTATAAATTTCATGCGACGTCAGTATTTTACTTAGGTCAGAAGATACAAAGGCACGATGGACAACCACCCCGTGCTCAACAATTCTAATCCGGAGTTGCATACTCATGAATTTTTGACGAATATATTGTCATTGGGGAAGTAACTGTATTGGTAAAGTATCTATTGACAAAATAAATGCTTATTCTCTCAATTTCTTTTCGTCATTCGGTTTTTGTTGAAACAAAGTTTGAGATTTGAATTCTGGCTTCTCCACATTTTTCCTTATTTGGTCTATAATAAAGTAAGTTATAAAGTTCACTTTTATTTGATTGTTCCGTACAATCCATGTTTCTCATTTATTTAATTCAATTAAAACTATGTAAAATGTCATCGGGGAAGTAGCTCAATTGGTAGAGCATCTATTGATGAAATGAAATCTCATTCTCTTGTGGTCAATTGTTTCGTGCTGAAACAACTTAAGGTTTGCTTTTATCTATTTATATAATTTAATTTTTAAATTTTTTTATCTATTTATATAATTTAATTTTTGAAAATTTGAGTTACATTACATATTGTACTCTTTTTTTTTCTTGACATGAAAATCATTAGCTAAAATTATTCAAGCAAATTCTTCATAATTTTCCTATTTTCCCTTCTTTAGTTTATAATAAAATAATTTATTAGGTTTGCTTTTATCTATTTATATAATTTAATTTTTAAATTTTTTTATCTATTTATATAATTTAATTTTTGAAAATTTGAGTTACATTACATATTGTACTCTTTTTTTTTTCTTGACATGAAATTCATTAGCTAAAATTATTCAAGCAAATTCTTCCAAGGACAAGATGAGTAACAACAATAGGGCACTCCTCCATCCAACCTTTCACATTACCTAAGCATACAAAAATTTTAGCAATGGAATGTGCCACCATATTACATTTTCAATTACAAAAATGGAATGTACAATGAATTATTGATCAATATGGCTTGGTAGCACTAGAATGCCATTTACTAAAAGTTTGAGTAATTTTCCTAAATTGAGACTTCACCTGAGTTGTTTCACTAGAATGTCATTTACTAAAAGTCTTCTTCATTAGCATAATTCAACAATGTTCTCGGGATGTAAAAAATAATAATAGCAGTTTAGCTATAAATATAGTAAAAATCTAAACCATATACATACAACACGAAGCAACTGCATTAAAACTAGAAACTTGATACCATCTTTGAAGTACTGGTACTGGGCACAATAACAATAAAATCTACCTATTGCGTCTGTAGGACGTACAAATAACAAAAATTACTTTTTCTTCTTGGACAATATAAGGCAAAAAATATATTCTTTTCTCAACTCTGCATTGGCATGATAAAAAACTTTCAATTTATGGGGCTCGGTCATAAGAATTTCAGCAGCCTCCAACACTTGATCGCTTGACAATCCTTCCATTTGAGTTAACTCATCCATCACTTTACATGTCATGTCATCACTCTCGTTAGCAACCAACTTACCTGTATGTCAACGTTATCCATAGAAGGAAATATCGAAAATTAGAGAAATCGATAGAGAAGAGAAGAAAGAAATACCGAAGTAGAAAATAGAATAAGATAGTCGGATATGAATTTGAAATCCCGTGATATCGATAAGGTTTGGGTCTCGGTTAATAGGGAAACGGGTTCCCATTCATGGACTTCTAAAATATAATCCAAACAACATATTTATAGAGTAAAATTCCCATTCCCATTTACCAAGCACATTAACCTCCAACCAAATAACCCCCTTGTGATGTTTTATGAAACGTCGATATCTCAACTACATAAGATGAACTACAGAAAAAGACTACATAAGATGAACTATAGAAAAAGATTCCAAGGCATGACAACTGCCCTGTGCTCAACAAAAATGTTAACCATTTAGGAAAAGGTGTTGGCCCTCAATTATTTGATTAAATCACTTGTTTATTCTGAATTTTTATTATAATATAATGTTCAACTAATCTTTATTATAGAGTCAATTTTAATAAAATTATGTACATTTCATCGGGGAAGTAGCTCAATTGATAGAGCAAAAGGACGTTAAATAGTGAATATCTATTTCTTTGAATGCCAATAGTTTCTTGCTTGAAACAAGGTTCGAGGTTCGATTCCTCGCTTCTCCACACTTTTTTTTATCATTTTTTCATAAAATTCTTTTATTTACTTTAAATGAGTTTAAATTAATAAATTTTATAATAGCTATTTTTTATTAGTTTATTCTATAGCATTTTTATCATATTTTCATAAAATTGTTTTAATCGTATTAAAGTGATCTTGATACAATTTTGACCTTAAACAACAAATATTGTTAAACATCGAGCAAGTTTCATCAATAGGGCACTCCTCCATCCAACCTTTCATATTATCTAAGAATAGAGAAATTTTAGCAATGGAATGTCCCACCATATTACATTTTCAATTAAAAAAATGGAATGTACAATGAATCATTGATCAATATGACTTGGTAGCACTAGAATGCCATTTACTAAAAATCTGAATAGTTTTCCTTAATTGAGACTTCACCTGAGCTATTTCACTAAGGTTAAGAAGTCGGATTCATCTTCTATAGAGCGGAGACCTGCATTAAAAGAAAACATAACCAAAATGTAAGGCTGACTTCAGCCTGAAGGACCAAAGGCACCATCCTTTTCCTCATTCCAGCGGATATGAGCATATCACCAACACTATCGCAAATCACCACGCCCTTCCAGTATAAATACTAGAGGTTGCTGCTTCCATGTTAAGTTTTACCAATCCCGCATTTGGAGGATGCCATTTTTGTTGGACTTGGAAAACCTAAGATGGATGTGAAGTATATTGTACATTCACTGCTTCGAACTTACCTAGTAGATTTAATGTTCTGTATCAAGATTGGATCCATTTTTTTCTTTCCAAACACCCACATTTTTTCTCAAATTCCATAATTGCCAGACAAACATCATGACCATCTTCCACGAACAATCATTCTTTGATGAGAAATTCGCATCACTTAAGAAAAGACCAGTTTACTCAATGTATTACAGCCCCAATATGTAGTCAATCACTTTACTCAGGCAAGGCGCGTCCTGCGCACTGGACTTGTCCTTGATGTTAGGGTCTATACTGAAATATTCGTTTGAAGTATATACTTTAATAATAATTATTTGAGAATCTTAAATGCATGTTTTCAAATTATCTGTATATTATATATTGTAGACAATCTATTATCAAATGGGATAGCAGAAAATTAGATTGTCAAACTTCTTATATAATATAATAAAGGTTCACAGTCTAAGTGGTATTAGACGAACCACTAGAACGGCTGAAGTATTATTTAGAAATAGTTTATCTTGACTATTGAATAATACTTGTATATTTTGTGTATATTGAATGGGATTAAAATAGTAGAATAATTGTTTCTTTTATTCTAACAATAAAGAAGAACTAAGATTCTACGATATTATTATTGCTTAGGTTCTTAATCCGGATGTAGTAATTGACACTTGTATTTAATGCACATGCCTTAATTCTATGATATTATTATTGCTTATTTTAAATTACGAATTTATGTATTGAGCAATGACATTATATACAGAGTGGGATATTAACTATAAAAGAAAACCGTGTCCGAAAAATATATTCGGGGTGATGATGTCCTCTTGAAAACTCATAAAGATAATTATGCTTTAGTCCTGCAGGCAGATTTGTTCTTGCATAGGTTGAGTGGATGATCAAGGAAAAAGATATTGATTAAATTAATTGTCGGAAATTAATTTAATTAATGGACATACGATATCTTAAACATGGGGAATTTATAAGCAATTAATATGGGAGCCGAATTAAATAATTAATTTACGGAATTAGGAAAGGTAGTGCAAATATTAATTTTTAGTGGATTGAATTAATATTTAATGACATTGGGCTTGGCCCGGAATGTCATTGGAAGGCCTGACCTAATGGTCCATGATCCCTACTGTAGCCTATAAATATTCTCATTCTCCTAAAGCTAGGGTTTACACATAAAAAAATGAAATCACATCCTAGGGTTTGAGAGAGGCAGCTGTTTTTCTCAAGGAGCCAGCTAGGGTTTTGGAATTTCGGAGCTTTGGAAGATGTACACCTTGGGAAATCGAAGCCCACACTTCGTCCAAGGAGAATCAGGGAATACAGTAGAAGATGTGGATTTGAATCGCTTGCGCCGTAGCGATTAAGGTTAATGTTCAATTCATACTCTTTTAATTAATATCATAAAATGCAGGGCCAAGATTCGATAGATCCAATACTTGTCGCATTGAGATCTCCTCCACATTCCTTTGCATAGCAACCCTAATCTTCAGACAATCCAAATCACACAGTCCACCCAACGTTGGACGCATCCTACACTGAAGGCGCGCCCACCCTTCATGAGTTGCATCCTAAAACCTTGTTAGGAATATGTGTATTAGTTTGATGATAAGTTAAACAAAACACTTAAGTAGAAATCTAGTGTTTGTAGCCTCAACGGATAAGACCATCTTGGCTACCCGTTGAAGGAATAGCTTTACTTAGCAATAAGTTTAGTATTGTAGCACATTTCATTCTCTGGTTTCAAGTTGTAATTCTTAGATGTTGTAGGAAATTATCAGTCATGTTGACTACTAATGGATATACAAATAGGACGGCTAATTGTAAATATTTCATGCCTTGTAATTTTGTATAAGTGAAGAAGTATCAACGGATATTGAAGACCTTCAACGGATAAGAAACAAAGCTTCAACGGATGTCTCTAATGCTTCAACGGATAATATCCATCAACGGATAAGTGCTTCAACGGATAAAGACTTCAACTGATAATGCATCAACGGATAAAGCTTCAACGGATAAAGCCTCAACGGATAAGGCATCAACGGATGAAAGCTTCAACGGATGCTTAGTTCATTAGCAGTTGATAGTGACAATTCACAAGCTGACAGAGGCACATGGGTTGACAAAGACAAACTGGAATGTGGAAGCCTCTAGGAGGAATCAAGAAAATGCAGCATTTCCATTCTGATGCAAACAAGGAAGTATTCAAAGATTCACAGATTATCCTAGATTGCATTGGATAGAGAAATGAAGAAGAAACATGTGAATAATCTTTTCAATTGTATTTTACAGTTTTGTCTTCACTTGTAAACTTGGTGATATATAAACCAAGTAGCAGCTAGTAATTAGATAAGAATTTTCCTGAGCTGTTTAGAAATATCCAGAGAGAAAATCATCTAGTTTGTACTAGGAAGCAGCTGTGATTTAATTCTTTGAATCACAGATTTTCTGAAATAACACTTCTCTGGTGGAACAACAAATCCACCAGAAAAGTTTTTAAGTTCTTTGTGTTCTTTACATTTGTGTTTGAATATATATCTGTCTGTATCAGCTTCAAGCAATTCACACACATTTGTTCACTTAAACACTTAGCCTTAGAAACTACTCAAAACTTGAAAAAGTTTTGAGATTTACATTCAACCCCCTTCTGTAAATCTCATTGTTAGTCCACTGGGAATAACAATTGGTATCAGAGCTAGCTCTTAACATACAAAGAGTTTAAAGATCTATTCTGCTAACATCATGAGTAAGAAGGATATTGGAGTAAAAATTCCAATCCTGGAAAGAGATAACTACCATCACTGGAAGGTGAAGATGCACTTACATCTTCTCTCTTAAGATGAAAGCTACATCAACTGCATTGAAAATGGTCCTCACATCCCACACAAGGTGGCCACAACTGCTACTGCAACAGTTGCTGTTGGACAGTCTATTCCCAAGCCAAAGGCAGAATGGACTGTTGAAGATATTGAAGAGGTCCACAAGGACAAGAAAGCCATGAACATTCTGTTTAATGGCTTGGATCAAGATATGTTTGACAATGTCATCAACAGCCAAACTGTTAAGGAAATTTGGGATACTGTGCAGCTTATCTGTGAAGGCACCGAGCAAGTTAGAGAAAACAAAATGCAGCTTCTCATTCAACAGTATGAATATTTTCACTTTGAAGAAGGAGAATCATTGAATGATACCTTCAATAGATTTCAGAACCTGTTGAATGGATTGAAGCTGTATGGGAGAGTGTACCAAGTCAAGGACTCCAATTTAAAATTTCTAAGGTCTCTACCTAAGGAATGGAAGCCCATGACTGTTTCTCTAAGAAATTCTCAAGATTATAAGGACTTCACACTTGAAAGATTATATGGAATTTTGAAGACTTATGAACTTGAGATGGAGCAAGATGAGCTGTTGGAAAAGGGAAAGAGAAAAGGAGGATCAGTTGCACTTGTAGCTGACAGTGAGAAGGTTGAAGCCAGGAATGAAGAAAAGACAATGCCAAGTCTCAAAATTGGCACAAGCAAATCAGAATCAAGCAAGGGTAAAGAGCAAGTAGCTGAGGATGAAGATAATTCCAGTCAGGATGACTCTGATGATATTGATGAACATCTGGCTTTTCTGTCCAGGAGGTTTGCAAAGATGAAGTTCAGGAAAAATACAAAATTCACTAAGCCAAACAAAAACATGGTGGACAAATCCAAGTTCAAATGTTATAATTGTGGCATGAGTGGACACTTTGCAAGTGAGTGTAGGAAGCCAACCTCTGATAAAAAGAAATTTGAGCAAGTTGATTACAAAAAGAAGTATTTTGATTTGCTCAAACAAAAGGAAAGAGCTTTTCTCACTCAAGATGATTGGGCAGCAGATGGGGTCAATGAAGATGATGATGTGGAATATGTCAACCTAGCCCTGATGGCTAATTCTGATGAAAATAAAACTAGTTCATCAAGCAACCAGGTAATTACTACTGATCTCTCTCAGCTTTCTAAACATGAATGCAATGAAGCCATAAATGATATGTCCAATGAATTATATCATTTGCGTGTTTCCCTTAAGTCACTAGCTAAAGAAAACACTAGGATCAAAGAGAATAATGTGTTTTTAAGTGATAGGAATGCTGTGTTAGAGAATCAGGTAATTGAGCTTGAAAAGATTAAACTTAAATGCTTGACTGTTGAGAGTGAACTAGAAGAAGCTGTTAAGAAAGTAGAAATTCTTTCTAAACAGTTAGAAAGTGAGCAAGAGGTAATCAAGGCCTGGAAAACATCTAGGGATGTTAGTGTTCAAATTGCCAAGGTTCAGGAAATTGAATCATTCTGTGAGGATGCCTGGAAGAAGAACAAAAAGGAGTTAGAATTAATTGATGGATTGTCAACGGATGTGGAATCAACGGATGATGAAAGTTATCCGTTGAAGGAAGAAAAAGGAGCATCCGTTGAAGGCTCATCAATTAAAACAGGCAAGTAATTTTAAAAATAAAAACCTTAATAAGAAGAATGATTCAACTCTCAAGAACTTTGTCAAAGAAGGAGCTAGCACATCCAAAGATGCTAGTAAGGTGAATATAGGACACATGACTTTGGATCAGCTGAAAAATAGGCTTAAGTTGGTTGAGGATAAGAAGGAAATTAAAAGAAAATCTAAAAGAAATGGGAAGATAGGGATTAATAAACATAACAATTACACACTTGATAGGTATGCTCCTAGAAAAAGCTGTGTGCATTGTAAAAGTGTTAATCACCTATCTGATAATTGCAAATCTGTTAAAAATGCTCCCATGCCTTCAAATCCCTCCATGCCTAACATGTCTATGTCACCTCTGCATGCTATGCCTGTTATGTCTCATCAGAATCCCCATGCACATTTTGCAAACATGCCATATATTAATAATCCTTATTTTACTGCATTTAGTATGCCTCAAATGCCATACAATATGCCTATGTGGAATAACATGTTTGCACAATCTATGCCTTATCAAATTCAATCAAATGTGCTAAGTGATTCTGTGACTAACCCTACACTTCAACCAACCACATCTGAGATCAAGGTTGACCCAAAGCTACCTAAGTCAAAAGATGCAGGAGGAATGAAGTCTAGGAAAAAGACTAACAAGGCTGGACCAAAGGAAACTTGGGTACCAAAATCAACTTGATTGATTTTGTTGTGTGCAGGGAAAAAGAAGGAATCTATGGTACTTGGACAGTGGCTATTCAAGACACATGACAGGAGATTTCACCTTGCTCACAGAGTTTAAGGAGAGAGCTGGCCCTAGCATAACCTTTGGAGATGACAGCAAAGGATTCACTATGGGATATGGCTTGATTTCAAAAGAAAATGTCATCATTGATGAAGTTGCATTGGTTGATGGTCTCAAACACAACTTATTGAGCATCAGTCAACTATGTGACAGAGGGAATACTGTTTCCTTCAATTCTGAAGCCTGTATTGTCACAAGTAAGAAGGACAATAAAGTGGTTCTAACTGGAGTTAGAAAAGGAAATGTGTACCTAGCTGACTTCAACTCTACAGATGCAGAATCCATTACTTGTCTTTTCAGCAAAGCAAGTGCAGTTGAAAGTTGGCTATGGCACAAGAAGCTATCCCATTTGAATTTCAAGACAATGAATGATCTAGTCAAAAAGGACTTAGTTAGAGGAATGCCTCTAGTGGAATTCACAAGGGATGGACTGTGTGATGCTTGTCAGAAAGGAAAGCAAAAAAAAGTATCATTCAGTAAGAAGCTTGAATCTGCAATTGATGAACCATTACAACTGCTACACATGGATCTTTTTGGACCAGTCAATGTATTGTCAATTTCAAGGAAAAGATATTGCCTAGTGATTGTAGATGATTTCTCAAAGTTTTCATGGGTCTATTTTCTTGGATCAAAGGATGAAGCTAGTGAAATCATTATCAATCATATCAAGCAAGTCAACAATCATCCTGATTTCAATGTAAGGAATATTAGGAGTGACAATGGAACTGAGTTCAAGAATTCAACCATGAAGTTGTTCTGTGAAGAAAATGGGATCATGCATGAATACTCAGCTCCAAGGACTCCACAACAAAATGGTGTGGTGGAAAGGAAGAACAAATCACTAATTGAAGCTGCAAGGACAATGCTTGAAGAGTCAAAAATCCCAACTTACTTTTGGGCTGAGGCTGTTAACTGTGCATGTTACACTCAGAATATTTCTCTAATCAATCAGACAAAAGGCATGACTCCCTATCAACTATTCAAGAGAAGAAAACCAACTTTAAACTTTCTGCATGTCTTTGGTTGCAAATGTTACATCTTAAGGAATCAATCTGATCACAAAGGGAAGTTTGATGCAAAGGCTGATGAAGGAATATTTGTTGGTTATTCTGCTGGAAAATCTTATAGGGTCTACAATCTAAGAACAAACATTGTCATGGAATCTGTGCATGTTGTGTTTGATGATAAAAAGATTGATGGACTAACAGATGAGGGACATCATGAAGGACTCAAATTTGACAACATTGAGATATATTGTGATGATAGTGAAGATGAGAATGATGAAGAAGGCATCTCAAGAAGAATTCAGAATCTGCCTTTGGATAATGCACAGAATGCTGCATCCGTTGAAAGTAATAATTCAGCTTCCGTTGAAAGAAGCAATGCAGCATCCGTTGAAAGACAAAGTGCATCATCCGTTGAAGTTCATAATGAAGCATCCGTTGATCATAGTCTGTCAACGGATAATCAATTCACTTCATCAGTTGATAGAGCTCATAATTCCTTTCAAAGGATCAGTAACTCAGGGGGAGTTTCAACCAATCAACATTCTATCTCACATCATGACAATACTGAGGCAACCTCATCTAGAGCTAATCTACCACCTCAAAGGAAATGGACCAAGAATCACCCTTTTGAACTGATCATTGGTGATGCTACATCTAAAGTGCAAACTAGAAGGGCTACTCAAGATGAATGTCTGTATAGTAGCTTTCTATCACAGGAGGAACCTAAGAGAGTGGAAGAAGCTCTATTGGATCCAGATTGGATTTTAGCAATGCAAGAGGAGCTAAACCAATTTGAAAGGAACAAAGTATGGAAGCTGGTACCCAAGCCAAAGAACAAGAGTTCTATTGACACAAAATGGGTATTCAGAAACAAGATGGATGAAAATGGCATTGTCATAAGGAATAAAGCCAAATTGGTTGCTAAAGGCTATTCTCAACAAGAAGGGATAGATTTTGATGAAACATTTGCTCCAGTTGCCAGACTTGAGGCCATCAGAATCTTTTTAGCCTATGCAGCCCATGCCAATTTCAAAGTCTATCAAATGGATGTCAAGAGTGCATTTCTAAATGGGGAATTGGAGGAAGAAGTTTATGTAAGCCAACCTCCAGGATTTGAAGATCCAAACTTTCCAGACTATGTGTATTATCTGTTAAAAGCACTCTATGGACTAAAGCAAGCACCTAGAGCCTGGTATGAGACTTTGTCAAAATTCCTTCTAGATAATCACTTCACAAGAGGTACTGTTGACAAAACTCTCTTCTTTAGAAATGTTAATGGCTCTAAAATACTTGTTCAAATTTATGTAGATGATATTATATTTGGATCTACAGATGATAAGCTTTGTAAAAAGTTTGCTAAGTTAATGCAAAGTAAATATGAAATGAGCATGATGGGAGAGCTAACTTATTTTCTTGGTTTACAAGTTAAACAAGTTAGTGATGGAATTTTCATTAGTCAAACTAAATACATTTATGATCTTTTAAAGAAGTTTGACTTAATGGATTGTTCATCTGCAAAAACTCCCATGGCCACTGCCACCAAGCTTGAATTAGCAAGGCTGAAAAGTCTGTGGATATTTCAAGTTATAGAGGCATGGTTGGCTCACTTTTATATTTAACTGCTAGTAGACCTGATATAATGTTTTCTACATGTCTCTGTGCTAGATTTCAAGCTGACCCTAAAGAATCTCACTTAGTGGCTATTAAAAGAATCTTCAGATATCTCAAAGGGACTCCAAATCTAGGAATTTGGTACCCTAGAGAGTCTGGTTTTGATCTAATTGGCTACTCAGATGTAGATTATGCAGGCTGTAAAATAGATAGGAAAAACACAACTGGCACCTGTCAATTTCTAGGGAACAAGCTTGTGTCATGGTTCAGCAAGAAGCAAAACTCTGTTTCTACATCAACAGCTGAAGCTGAGTACATTGCTGCTGGTAGTTGCTGTGCACAGATACTATGGATGAGGAATCAACTATTTGACTATGGTTTGACTGTTGACAAAATTCCAATATTCTGTGACAACACAAGTGCCATTGCCATTACTGAAAATCCAGTGCAGCACTCAAGAACCAAGCACATTGATATCAAGTATCATTTCATTAGGGAACATGTGATGAAAGGTACAGTGGAACTTCATTTTGTTCCAAGTGAAAAGCAGATTGCAAACATATTTACCAAGCCACTTGATGAATCAACATTCACAAGATTAGTAAGTGAGCTAGGTATGCTTAATTATTCATAAATTTATGTCTTCTACATAATCTGCATTGAAGCCTGAAATGAATTTGCTGCAAGAACAAAGTTGGCTTCAAGAAAGACCTATCCTATCAACGGATATTCCCTATCCGTTGAAAGCCAAAATTGTTCTATCAACGGATGTTCATTATCCGTTGAAAGACAAATACATTTCTGGTAATTTTATCCCTCAACGGATAAAATAGTGTTGGTCATCAACGGATAACTATTTACCTTATCCGTTGAAGTGTCATATCAGTTACTTTCAGTAAATCACAGCCGTTGATTTCTTTACTTAACCGTTGATACAGATATACACTGTTGTATGTATTTGTTTTAAAGGCAGTTTAGAATTTCTACAGTTTTATTTATTCTTAAACGACTGTAATTTACTTAAAAGTATCATTTTATTTACGTTTTAATTCAAGAAAGTATAAAAGCCCATTGAACTCTTATTTTTCACTTTACGCTTTCTTGCAATTTCCATTCTCATTCTCTTCCAAAATTCTCAAGTTTTTTTTCTCTGCAACCTCTACTCACAACAATGGCACCAGTAGTCAAAATTATGTCTCAAACATGATTTGTTTATTAAAAGAATAATTTCGTAGCCTTGGTTGAAAAGAATGAAGCCCATTCTGATTATCACAAGATGATGGACTTCATCAAACACTGCAAACTGAGCTATGCAATGCTGGAAGCCCCAACCATCTACTGTGAGGTGATTGAGGAGATTTGGACAACTGCAGAGTTCAACTCCACAGATATGACTATTGCCTTCTCTCTCAAAGGTAAGGATTATTGCATTAACTGTGATGATATACAGTCTTGCTTTAAGTTGCCTGAGAATAATGCCATAACACCACACACTGATAAAGATGTATCTGCTATGTTAGATTCCATAGGCTATGCTTTTGATTCTGCTAGTTTAGGTAGCATTAGAAGGAAAGGCCTTAGGAAAGAATGGAGTTTTCTTGGAGATGCCTTTATTAAGGTTTTCTCTGGGAAGATTAGCAATTTTGATGCCATAACTTCATCTCTTGTTAATATGCTTTATATGCTAGTTTCTGATAGGTACTTTAATTTTAGCAACTGTGTCATGCTAGAATTAGGTTCCAGATTAGGTAACAAAGCTAATAGACCACATAACATCTACTATGCTAGATTCTTTATATTATTGGCTAACCATGTTGCTGAAGGATTGGTTATATCAAATGAGAATAATAAACTCAAATGCTGGGCACAAGAGAAAAGGGTCCTTGCAGACCTTTTGAGAATGAACCTCAACAGCCAGGTGCCATTGGTATATTTGCCAATCATGAATGCACCACAGGTAAGTGAGGTAAACATTTCAATAACTCCTATTATCTCCAACCCCATTGTTTCTTTGTCTTCCAGTGTGGCAATGAGATCTGTGTCTTTGCCCAAATAGGTTCCTATCAAAGCCACCAAAACTAAAGTCTCAAAACTTAAGTCAAAGAAAACTACCTCTGTTGTTTCTCAAAAGACAACAGTTGTAACAACTACCATAAACCCTGAAGGGAGTGAACAGGGTGTGAGTGGTGAGGGGAGGGGTGAACATCAAGAAACCCCCCAGGATAAGGTGGGAGAGGTGAGTGGTACCCAAGCCAACCAAGCCACAGTCTCTCAAAAGACTGTGGTGGTTCAAAAGGAGTCTAACACATCCCTAGTTGCATCCTCCCAAAAGGGTGCAACTATTGAAAATAGTCCCCAACCAGGGACACAGACCAAAAGAGGGAGGGACACTGAAGCCACACATTCACCAATTAAAGCCTTTTTAAGGAAGAAGAAGGCCAAGACCCTAGTTTCCACACAAGGGGCACACACAGCACATATACATCCACCTGTATCTGAGCCTTCTCAAATTCAGCTTGATGTGATTCCAGCAAATATGGAGTCACAGCCCCATTCTCTCATAATAGAAATACACCAATCATCAAACTCTCCATCACCCTCTCTGGATGTGGATATGATATTCACATCAATTCCTGATTCTCCCTCATTAAAACTCAGGGAGGAGCCCCACTCAAAACCTGATGATCATCATCTTTTAGATGATTTGTTGGATCATCAGCCAATTCTTTCAAATGTAGTTGAAGAATCTGTGTTACCTCACTTGAAATCAATTCACACAGACTCAACAATTATGTCACTTTCTATATCTACATCTTTTCCTTCTTCAACGGATATCTCTCATCCGTTGACAAGTGGTTGTTCTTCAACGGATAAGCTTAACAGCAGTTATCCGTTGATACCATCAGTTTCCACTTCAACAGATACTCCCTATCCGTTGATGGTCTCTACACCCATAACAGAAACAATTCCAACTGTAGAGGACATGGCTACTGTACAATCACTTTTAGGTTTGAGGGAAGGGAGTGATCTTTTGAGTGAGAGGCTGGGTTGCTCCCAGGCAAAAGGAGAGGTTGAGAGTCACCATATGCATGCTATTTCTTCCAGCATGGCAAAAGTGAGTGAGGGGAGTGCCACCTTAGAAGGTGAGGGTGAGGGTGTGAGGGTGTGTGTGAGCCATGGGGAGCCCCTGATGCAAGAAAATAGAGAAAAAGAGAGAAAGGCAGGTACAGAAGCTATAAGGGTGGATCCAGCCATTGCTAGTGAGTCAATGAAAGTGGATGATGCAAAAAAGGAAAGACAATTTCAGCAACATTATAAAGCTGTAATTGATAACATTTCCTTGGATGCTGACACTTTTACTCATCCTGTTTCAGCCTATCAATTATTGGATGCTCAGGGCAATGTGGAGGCAGAACAGACATTAAACATTGTACACACTTCAGAATCTCTTCTCAGAGACAAAGCTGCTGTTAACTAGCTGCCTTCTCAAGCTGGTGAGCCATCTGAAGAATTTGGAGTAAATTCTAATGATGATGACTCTGATTCTTTGGATGAGAGCATGAACTTAGGGGGAGTAGCAGGCCCAAGTTCTGTTCCAGATCTTCCTGAATGGGCATGGGCAAAAGCATCAACACCAGGAGAGTTTGGTGTCACTTTGGTCAGACAAGTCATGACAATTCAGAAGGCCCTTTAGGAGACTACAGATGCTGGTACGAAGGTAATTCTTCAAGCTCATCTGGAATCTCTGCATCTCTTGCAGTTGCAGCATTTCAAACAGAATCTAAGTGTGGATGAGCTCAAGCAGGATATTGCTGATCTAAAATCCTACAATGCTAAGAAGTTGGATTCAGTCATACCTTATGGTATTATGCAAGATTTGTTGGGGAGACTGAGCAAAGAATCTGATGCTGACAAGAGACTGGCCAGATTGGAAACCAGAGTTCTGATCATTGAAGACTCTATGGTCACCATTCTTCAGAATCAACAAACTCAAACAAATCTACTCATGCAGCTGGCAAATGCACAAGGCTTGACCCCTACCCTTGATGATAACAAAAAGGGAGAGAATAAAGGGGAAGGGGAAGGAGAGCCATCAACAACAGTTCAAATTTCTCAAGTGCTAGTTCCTGTCATCACCACTTCTCCAATTATTCAAATCAAAGGAAAGCTTGATGGAATTGATCTAATCCAGATAGCAGCAGCTGAATTGCAAGTCAAAGAGCAAAGGAAGAAGATTGATGAAAAGATGCAACAAATATTTGGTTCTACAACTTCTCAATCACAATCTGTGAAGCATAGCATAAAAAGGAATCAATTATTATGGAGCTCAAGCCAGTAGGGAGGAATAAGGTTGGAGAGACTTCTTCCAAGGATCTGAAACCTATGGTTCTCAAGCCCAACAACAGATCCAATAAGGACTCTACAAAGAATCCTCTGAAAGAAGTGGATTATCCTCTTCCAAAGGCTGATGAGGACAAGCTTTTGGGTAGAAGTATCTCAAAACTCAAAGAGACCATGGATGTGGCTGTAAGGAGGAACATGGCTATTATCTTCAGAGAGGGAAAGAGCATATGTGTGATGCAAGGACATCCCAAATTCTCAATAGCCAAGAGGGAAGAAACCAGAAGGTTGAAGGAAGAAGCCAAACAGCTAAAGGCTGACAAAAGAGCACAAGCAAAGCTTGAAAAACAGCTAAAGTCAAGTCAGGCTGAAGAACAGAAAGAAATTAAAGACAAAAGTGAAGATGAAGCTATGGGGGACATGGTTCATACTGAGATGGAGGAAAGAAGTAAGGGAAGAGAAGAATGGCAGAAAGGGAACAGAAAGAAGGTCAATGTAAAGAGAAAGATGGTAGATGAGACTGAAGAAACCCAATTAATATCCAAACCACTACCCTCTATTCCTGAACCCATTATGCCTGACCCCTTCATGAACATTCATGGTGAAAACAATCATTCCCAAGGAGGAACCAATTGATTGGGACACCATCAAATTGCCCACCTTCCTAACCTCTTCTCCACCATCAAAGAAGCAGAAAAGAAGAATCAAATCAACACCCTCTAAAGCCTCAATCAAATTCACACAGAAGCCTAAGCCTAAACCTCAAGCCTCTAAGGAGGATTGTGTTAACATCTGTGATATAAAAGAATTTTCAGACATTGAACTCTATCTGGATGAGCTGGAGGAAGTAAGGGGAATAGCTGCCTACAGACAGCTACCAGAAAGACTAGTGTTCAAATACAAAGGAGATGGGGAAAGTACCTGGCCTCTTTACAGAATTCTGAATGAAGGCTACTCTACCTTGATTAGAGTCTACTCAGCCATACAAAGGGATTCTGGCTTTACCAGGACTGCCAAGACTGAGATTCTCAACAAGATTGCCAACATAAGGAAAACTTGGAGGGAGCCCAATGCTTTGCCTAGAACATTACTCATTCAAGAAAGAGGAATTACAATTCACAAATCACCTCATTGGTTGATGGAGTTCAGAGACAACAAAGGAGTCAGAAGATTTTTCAGAATTGAAGATCAGCTCAAGATTGCCAGTAATGAAACTCTCAAGGATATGCAATCTAAGTTAGACATCAATGAAGAAGATGAAGCAGAATTCTACAGACAACTTCAACTTCAAATAGAGGAGAATGACAGGAGGCTAGGAAAGAAAACAAGGAATCAAATGAAAAGAAACTAATCTGCTCAGGCTAAAGGAGCACCCTTGGAAACAATATAATTCTTCAATTCCATCTCAGCATATACATTTTTGTAGCACTTTTGAATTTCTGCTTTATTACAGTTTATATATTTGTCAAATGTTTTGTTATCATCAAGCTAAACCCAAATTTATGCCTACAGTTCTAGTAGACATAAATAGGGGGAGATTGTTAGGAATATGTGTATTAGTTTGATGACAAGTTAAACAAAACACTTAAGTAAAAATCTAGTAGTTTGTAGCCTTAACGGATAAGACCATCTTGGTTATCCGTTGAAGGAGTAGCTTTACTTAGCAATAAGTTTAGTATTGTAGCACATTTCATTCTCTAGGTTTCAAGTTGTAATTCTTAGATGTTGTAGGAAATTATCAGTCATGTTGACTACTAATGGATATACAAATAGGAAGGCTAATTGTAAATATTTCATGCCTTGTAATTTTGTATAAGTGAAGAAGTATCAACGGATATTGAAGACCTTCAACGGATAAGAAACAAAGCTTCAACGGATAAGAAACAAAGCTTCAACGGATGTCTCTAATGCTTCAACGGATAATATCCATCAACGGATAAGTGCTTCAATGGATAAAGACTTCAACTGATAATGCATCAACGGATAAAGCTTCAACGGATAAAGCCTCAACGGATAAGGCATCAACGGATGAAAGCTTCAACGGATGCTTAGTTCATTAGCTGTTAGGTCACACATACTGTAGAGGGGGTGAATACAGTGTATAATACAATCAAATCAAACTTTAATATATTAAGTAACAGAAAATAAACTTTATTGAAACAATAAACTCTGTTACAGTATGGAACTGTTACCTCTCAGTGATGAACAAATATCACGAGAGCTGCTAGGGTTACAATGAATAATCTTCTCGAATATATATTAACACTTTTAGTGTAAACCCTATGTATGTGTTTATATACTACACAGTTACAAGATAATTGCTAATTGATATGGAATATAATTCTGCTTCCTAAAATATATCAATCAGATATCTTTTCTTCCAAGTATTTCATTCTTCACGGAATTCCTTCTTC